>NW_026692030.1:0-4817 GCF_021218885.2 Marmota monax | reverse complement strand
ACCCTACTTCCAAATACAAGCCAAACATCACTTTCTGATTACAATCTTCTGTCCTTCCAACTCACTTACTGTAGAAACTCCACTTCAACAATCCTTCAGTTTCACTAAAACCTCCAAGCAATAGTCTGGCCAAATTTTTATTATTTGCTATCTTCCCATGATGGTTAATTCCTTCTTTCACTGACTAGATGACATTACCTGCTATGATTTCTTACCCTCACAAACCCTGAGCTTTGAGTACACTCTTCCTATTACACTTAACAAGTAAGGCCCTCCCTCAACTGACTCCAGCTTGTCCTTCTCATCCCTGCCTGCCTGAGGAACCAAATGGTACTATAGAAAAATACCACATAACTGGGTCCATTTGTCTAACTTGGCAATCACAAACATGTATGACTTATGGGAAGTTTGAGAACATGCTGAAGAATTTCATACATAAAAATATGTATTCCAGATTATCTTAAAAACTATTAAAATCTACAAGCAGCTGTGTACAGCTATCTCCACACGGCAGCAACCACCTGAGCTGAATAACAGATGCTCCTCTGACAATAATAAAAGCAATCTCAAGTAGCACTTCCAAAGGTGTCCTTGAAGCCACATACTGATTTGACAGTTTTATCACTGTGAACTAATTTAACCCTCACAACTAAGAAGTAGAGACTATTATGTTCTTCTTTTGCATGGAGGGAACTAAAGCACTGAGAGGGTCAGTAATCTGCCAGTGTCACACTACATTCAAGCCCAAGTGGGTTGGCTAGAGTCTCAGCACTCAACCACTGCAAGGCCTATGTGCTTGCTATAGTCAACACCAGGGCCTCTTCACTCATTTATCCATCTGCCCTCCTTGCCTCCCCACAGGTGAGCACCATGTTCTAATCCTCCATCTTCCCTGTCTTGGTTAATGACTACATCATCCATGAGCCAGCCTGGCTTCCTCCCTTTACCTCACTTTCCACATTTAATCTGTCAGAATGTCATGTCAGCAATCATTTCATATCCACCTATTCACCTCCCTCTTCATGCCACTGCCCTTGTTTAAGTCTCTGAATGTTCTTGCCTAGTTTACTTTAATGGCTTCCTAAGTGGTTTCCCAGCTTCTACACTAGTCTATTTGTCTCCCAATAGGCAGGGAGATGTTTTTAAGATATGAAACAGATCATGTTATTCCTCCTTAATACCCTTCAATGACTTCCCATTGTTTTTTGAATAAAATTCAACTCCTAGAGACCCTCCATGACTTGGATGCTAACTCTTCCACTATTCCCATGTAGTAATTCCCTCTGTTCAGTTCTGTTCCAACAGCCTTCCTTCTTGTTCCTCAAAACATCAACCCTATTTCCACTTGCTGATATCTGCCTATATTCCTCTCCAAAAGCTTAAAATGGCTGACTCCTTCTCACCCTTTGGATCTCAGAGAAACTTCTCACAGAAGCCTTCCCTAACCACTCTAGAAAAAGTGGCTCCCTCCAATTATTCTCTCTCATCTTTCTTATGTCTCTATTAAGAATTAACACAATCTGTAATTTTTTTTTTGCATTACTATAGTTTTTCTGCCTACTACCCCTATCCTGCTCACTGGTATATGTGTGTTTACTAAGCTGTCAGGAAACATTTCTTGAGCTAATTAATTACTATCTGTAGAGATGACCTTCTACTATTGCTCCTGCTATTAATGCTATAAGTGCCATCTCTCTCCCTTCTGAATGACTGGGCTTTGTACTGTAATGCCACCTTTATTCTTCTCATCCTTTATGTTCACCCACGTATTTTCCAGCTGACTTCATGCTTAATAAAGGGTCCTAGAAACTACTCCATCCTGACCTGTGTCTTCCTACATTTTGATTTCTTATAATAATAATTATTATTATAAATAATAATTCATACCAATATTATACTGTAGGAGGAACTCTGACATGGTGCTTCTGGGATCTCAAATAGCCAATTCTACAATCTTCCTCCTGATTTCTACTTGGTCAGTGCCCCAAACTGAAGCCCCTTCTGAACATGGCTATCATGTTCTCATCTCTCCCAACATCTTCTATAACAACTTCCCAATACTGCACCTGTGAAGAAATAAATGTCATGTGTCCTTTGATGTGAGAACTATTTATTAAAAACCAAACAACAACAACTTCAAAACTGCATATATATAATCATGTGTTATTGCTGGTTATTCCTGTTTCTGAAAACCACAAAATCTCTTAGTGAAACTTTATTTTCTCTGGATTGGGATAAGAAAAAGAAGAACATGATAAACAATAGTGAACAAATGTTTCAAATTATATCTAATATACTTAATTTTCTCCAACAAAATTCAAATATCCTTTCTTAACTAGTTATTTTTTACCTCACCCAACCAGAACTACAAAAGAAAGATTATATCTAAAAGCAGATTAACTCTGTTTCTCTACGAAAATCTTTTTTTTTTTTTTTTTTTTTGGTACTGGGGAGTGAACTCAGGTGCACCCAACCACATATCATATATCCAGCCACATATCCAGCCTTATTTCCCTATTTTGTGTTTTAGAGACAAGGTCTCACTGTGTTGCTTAGCACCTCGCAGGTGCTGAAGCTAGCTTTGAACTCACAAACTTCCTGCCTCAGCCTCCCAAACCACTGTTATTACAGGTGTGCACCACCATGCCTGAAAATCTTATTTATAGTTGTCTACATTTCACAGGGTGAGCTCATATCTGGAACCAATTCCTCTCCCCATCTATAAAGTACAACTGTCCCCCCATGTTGGGGAGGCTCTGGCTGCAGAGTCTTATGATGTCATAGACCAGGAAAAATCACTTATCAATTCCTGGGAATGACAGCTGTTATGCTGATCAGATTTTTGTTTTGTTTTAATGTCAGCAAAAAGTCACTTCAAAAGCAAATGTTAAAAGAAAGCAAAAAGAACTACCATGGCAGAATACTGTTCTTACCCTATCTCTATGTAAGTATAATTCTGTAACCAAAATTCTAAGCTCTTTTTATCTCAATTATGTGATCATCTCAAAGCAGAAAGCACAGACAAAAAAACAGTTAAGTGAACAATGAATTGCTTTTGTTCCACATATTCAGGAAATAGAAACAAGTATTTTTACTCACCTGGATAAGTAATGCTCTCTTTAAGCCTTCTGAAACTTGGACATGTAGTTTTCAAATACACTACTTTTCTTCTGTCACATGAACTTGTTCTTTGACTTTTCATCACCTGGCAAAGGACCAAAAACCATGTGGGCCAACCGCAGAGGACACCCCTAGAAACATGAAGTAGCAATTAGCTTGCTGCTCAAACAACTCTGTATTTTTAAAACTAGAGATATTATGTTTATTATTACTATCATCATCATCATTATTATTTACAAAGATCAATGAGAAAGAAATTTTTGATTATGAAATCAGTCACAAAGAGTAAAGAATGGGTAAGGCAACATGAAAAAAACATACAAATTGGACTTAAGCTTTAAATAAGAACCACACCATGCAATGAACAAAATCTGAGTAATTGGTTTCATATGCCTTGCTGTTTAAAGATACAAACTTTTAAAAATAGAAATTATTAAAAGATGTTCAATTTTCTGGAGGAAATTAATCAGCTGTACACAATATATTCATGAATTAAGAAGAAACCACACCTAATTCTAGATTAAATAACATAGGAGAACAGTTAACAGTTCACCAGAAGAATTAGTCCCCTCACAATAAGTGCTGCTCTCCAACTCCATAGCCACTCCACTGGTATTTCAATTCTCCCACTGCTAAGAGAGATTCTGTTTCCTTGTCCTACTGCTGGGGATCCTCAGGGGCGAGAGGTTCAGTCTGTAGTCAGGATAGCTGATTACTCATTCCAGGGGAGCCTCAGAGTTTTTCCTATCTGAAGCACCTCAGTCATCACCAACTGAAATGAAAGAAATCAATGAGTGGAAAACAAAAATCTGCAGCATCCTCTGCCCTCCCAGAAATTTAGTACTTTGGTGTACTTGGATGGTAAAGGTAGTACGGTGCCCTACTGGGTCCTGATGTCACATTCTTCAGAACTTTTAGTTCATCAAGCTCACCATCTGTGCTGAGTTTCTTCTCAAACCTTTACAAGTACACAAGTCTGCTCCTTTGGAACAGTTCAAATGAAAATCTCCATGAATATGACAAATGAGGTACAAAATAAGGAACTATACAATACCAGTCATGTAATATTGTGAAGTACACAAAAATAGGAGAAAACGTAGTTTGAGAAATGATAAAAATATTTAGAATCTAAAAAACGTAACATAATAGGTACTAAAAAGGCTCAATATATAGCACTTACTAAGTTTAACCTGGCTCTAATATATCCCTTCCAATAAAGTATATCTGGGCAATGCTAACCAAACATAAGGGATCTCTACACTCAAATTTCAGAGCACCTTATCTATCACTGTCTTATGGAGCTTATAATCTATAAATGCACTTATTTTATTTATTAAATAAAATCAGTGAATTCCTTAGAATTCATCCATAAAAGCTAATTCATCGCCACATTTTGATGCCTCAAACAATGAAGGTTGGAACCCCAGATGGTTCACAAGTTTTTCAAAATGGCAAAAATTATAATTAGAAGTCTATTCCCCTATTCTTACCTGCCATCACCTCAAACCAGATGTATAATCAGAAGCTCAGGCAGCCACATCTAAAGCGTACAATTTTCACAGAGAAGCTGTAGCTCTGTGGTTGGTCTCTGGCCTTCCACCTAGATAATGAACATGCCACCGCTTCTACTTTCTAGTCTCTGCTACCAGTCCAGAGGTCAAGTCTATATATGCAAACTTCCAAAATCCTGGGGGCAG
>NW_026692029.1:0-138532 GCF_021218885.2 Marmota monax | reverse complement strand
TTGTGCTGCTATGCACATTGATGTAGCAGCGTCCCTGTAGCATGCTCTTTTTAGGTCTTTAGGGAATAGACCGAGAAGGGGAATAGCTGGGTCAAATGGTGGTTCCATTCCCAGCTTTCCAAGAAATCTCCATACTGCTTTCCAAATTGGCCGCACCAATTTGCAGTCCCACCAGCATTGTACAAGTGTACCCTTTTCCCCACATCCTCGCCAGCATTTGTTGTTGTTTGACTTCATAATGGCTGCCAATCTTACTGGAGTTAGATGGTATCTTAGGGTGGTTTTGATTTGCATTTCTCTGACTGCTAGAGATGGTGAGCATTTTTTCATGTACTTGTTGATTGATTGTATGTCCTCCTCTGAGAAGTGTCTGTTCAGCTCCTTGGCCCATTTGTTGATTGGGTTATTTGTTATCTTATTGTCTAATCTTTTGAGTTCTTTGTATACTCTGGATATTAGGGCTCTATCTGAAGTGTGAGGAGTAAAGATTTCCCAGGGTGTAGGCTCCCTATTTACCTCTCTTATTGTTTCTTTTGCTGAGAAAAAACTTTTTAGTTTGAGTAAGTCCCATTTGTTGATTCTAGTTATTAACTCTTGTGCTATGGGTGTCCTATTAAGGAATTTGGAGCCCGACCCCACAGTATGTAGATTGTAGCCAACTTTTTCTTCTTTCAGATGCCGTGTCTCTGATTTGATATCAAGCTCCTTGATCCATTTTGAGTTAACTTTTGTGCATGGCGAGAGAAAGGGATTCAGTTTCATTTTGTTGCACATGGATTTCCAGTTTTCCCAGCACCATTTGTTGAAGATGTTATCCTTCCTCCATTGCATGCTTTTAGCCCCTTTATCAAATATAAGATAGTTGTAGTTTTGTGGATTGGTTTCTGTGTCCTCTCTTCTGTACCATTGGTCTACCCGCCTGTTTTGGTACCAGTACCATGCTTTTTTTGTTAATATTGCTCTGTAGTATAGTTTGAAGTCTTGTATCGCTATACCGCCTGATTCACACTTCCTGCTTAGCATTGTTTTTGCTATTCTGGGTCTTTTATTTTTCCATATGAATTTCATGATTGCTTTCTCTATTTCTACAAGAAATGCCCTTGGGATTTTGATTGGCATTGCATTAAACCTATAGAGAACTTTTGGTAATATCACCATTTTGATGATGTTAGTTCTGCCTATCCATGAACAGGGTATATTTTTCCATCTTCTAAGATCTTCTTCTATTTCTCTCTTCAGGGTTCTGTAGTTTTCATTGTATAAGTCTTTCACCTCTTTTGTTAGGTTGATTCCCAAGAATATATATATTTTTTTGAGGATATTGTGAATGGAGTGGTTGTCCTCATTTCCATTTCAGAGGATTTGTCACTGATATACAGGAATGCCTTTGATTTATGCGTGTTGATTTTATATCCTTCCACTTTGCTGAATTCATTTATTAGCTCTAATAGTTTCTTTGTAGACCCTTTTGGGTCTGCTAGGTATAGAATCATGTTATCTGCAAATAGTGATAATTTAAGTTCTTCTTTTCCTATTTTTATGCCTTTAATTTCTTTCGTCTGTCTAATTGCTCTGGCCAGTGTTTCGAGAACTATGTTGAACAGAAGTGGTGAGAGTGGGCATCCCTGTCTTGTTCCAGATTTTAGAGGGAATGCCTTCAGTTTTTCTCCATTCAGAATGATGCTAGCCTGAGGCTTAGCGTAGACTGCTTTTACAATATTGAGGTGTGTTCCTGTTATCCCTAGTTTTTCTAGAGTTTTGAACATAAAGGGATGCTGTACTTTGTCGAATGCTTTTTCCGCATCTATCGAGATGATCATATGGTTCTTATTTTTAAGTCTATTGATGTGGTGAATAATATTTATTGATTTCCGTATATTGAACCAGCCTTGCATCCCAGGGATGAATCCTACTTGATCATGGTGCACAAATTTTTTGATATGTTTTTGTATCCGATTCGCCAGAATTTTATTGAGGATTTTTGCATCTAGGTTCATTAGAGATATTGGTCTGTAGTTTTCTTTCTTTGAAGTGTCTTTGTCTGGTTTAGGAATCAGGGTGATATTGGCCTCATAGAATGAATTTGGAAGTTCTTCCTCTTTTTCTATTTCCTGAAATAGCTTGAAAAGCATTGGTAGTAGTTCCTCTTTAAAGGTTTTGTAAAACTCTGCTGTATACCCATCCGGTCCTGGGCTTTTCTTAGTTGGTAGTCTTTTGATGGTTTCTTCTATTTCCTCAATTGATATTGGTCTGTTTAGGTTGTCTATATCCTCCTGACTCAATCTGGGCAGATCATATGACTTAAGAAATTTATCGATGCCTTCACTATCTTCTATTTTATTGGAGTATAAGGATTCAAAATAATTTCTGATTATGTTCTGTATTTCTGAAGTGTCTGTTGTGATATTGCTTTTTTCATCCCGTATGTTAGTAATTTGAGTTCTCTCTCTTCTTCTCTTCGTTAGCATGGCTAAGGGTCTGTTGATTTTATTTATTTTTTCGAAGAACCAACTTTTAGTTTTGTCAATTTTTTTCAATTGTTTCTTTTGTTTCGATTTCATTAATTTCAGCTCTGATTTTAATTATTTCTTGCCTTCTACTTCTTTTGCTGTTGTTTTGCTCTTCTTTTTCCAGGATTTTGAGATGAAGTATGAGAACTTTTATTTGTTGGTTTTTTTTTTCTTTTTCTAAGGAATGAACTCCAAGCAATGAATTTTCCTCTTAGAACTGCTTTCAATGTGTCCCATAGATTCCGATATGTTGTGTCTGTGTTTTCATTTATCTCTAAGAATTTTTTAATTTCCTCCTTGATGTCTTCTATAACCCATTGATTATTCAGTAACCGATTTTTCATTCTCCAAGTGATGCATGATTTTTCCTTCCTTCTTTTATCATTGATTTTCAGTTTCATTCCATTATGATCAGATAAGATGCATGGTATTATCTCTACTCCTTTATATTGTCTAAGAGTTGCCCTGTGACATAATATATGATCTATTTTTGAGAAGGATCCATGTGCTGCTGAGAAAAAAGTGTAACTGCTTGATGTTGGGTGGTATATTCTATATATGTCAATTAAGTCTAGGTTATTAATGATGTTATTGAGTTCTATAGTTTCCTTATTCAACTTTTGTTTGGAAGATCTGTCCAGTGGTTAGAGAGGTGTGTTGAAGTCTCCCATGATTATTGTATGGTGGTCTATTAGACTCTTGAACTTGAGAAGAGTTTTTTTGATGAACATAGCTGCACCATTGTTTGTCTCTAAATTCCCGCCATGCACTAAGGCACCAGAACTATTACCGACCCCCCTCCAAGGAAACAGCAACATGATAGGAAAATAATATTGTCAAAATTGTATAATTCTGTTGTTAACCATTGTTTTGTCCTCAACTGTTAACTGATAAATGTTACTTCCACAAAATATGTGAATTTTCTGCTTCTGAGAGGCAATGTGAAAGAGGAAGTATTACTTTTATGTACAAAGTTATTTATTTATAGAAATTTTGGTACAATGTACATTGAAAACATGTAAAATATTGAAGTGTCTAACAAAAGGCATTGAAGTGTCTTTAATAAAGATTCATTTATAAGTGTTGAGCGTATGGCAGGAATGAAAGTTGGGATATATGGTGTCCTTAGGGAGACAACAAATGGCCTCTTTTGGCTAGAAAAAATATGTGCAAAGCAGGTTTGCAGGTTAGAACCATGCAGCTTATTCAGCAAATATTTATTAAGCATTTGCTAGACACTTAAGCATAGGATACCATGGTAAGCATGATAGGAAAGTTCTCTTACAGAACCTGTTAGTCTATTAGAGCAGGGATATTAGTTAAGAGCTGTGATAAGGACCACATGGTAAAATCTAGATCAAGTTTCAAGATAAATTGTCTTTGAGGAAATTCTGTTTAAGCTGAAACCTGATGGTTGAATACACATCAGCTAAGAACTGCTTGGAAAACTGTCTGCCTTCTCTAATCCTCTAATGTCCAAATCCTGTTAACCAAATTATGCACTATGTGTTCAGTAGTCAATACAAATGAGTTACTGGTACTCTAAGCAATTGAAATTGGCATGAAAAAGAAGTATATTTTCCATTCCTGGTCTAGAAGATACCATTCCAAATATAGCATGACATTTCTTCATTTTTAAATGCAAAAAATATAATGATTTTAAACATCTTACAAACAGCAATTTGTGAAAGTCAACAACAAATTCTTCACTCAAGCTTAACCAAATTTTGATAGAGTAAGTTCAGTTTTTAACATAATATATGTCAGTCACTTGGATGGTAAAATAGCATCCAATTATATGTTCAGTATCTGATGAGAGTCCAGAGGAAGGATGCTATATATTTTAAGTTGTGGGTTTCTTTAGCAAGATTTGCCAACTGGAGTATATAATGAAATATATAATGAGATAAGCCTAATGGATTTATAGGAAAAGTAGAATTGATGAAGAGGTCTAGGCTCAATAGAAAAAAGATGAAAGGTCAGAGAATTGCTGATAGAGTGTGCAAAAAGGGAGATGCCCAAAAACTGAAGAGAAGAGAATGAGTGACAAACATCACCAAAGAAAGTGGGTAAGGAATGAGGTACTGAAATATAAAGCATCAGAAAAGGGATAGTTTTGGGGATGGCAAGTTTTAGGGTGTGGCCATGGGAGTAGATGGATGAAAGAAATGGAGAAAAGCAAGTAACTGTGAGGCTATGATGTTGATTGTATCTTGACATGGGTGGAAGATGGTGAGGTTTAGTGGTGCTGTCAAAGCTTTAAGTCATGTGTGAATATTTTCAAAAATCTGAAAATTACCCCAGTTGGGGATCAAATGGGAAGTAAATCTCAGTAACAGGGTATATGCAAGAATCTGACTTAATAATCGGCCTACAATCCCCTATAGAAGGAGGAACAAGGAATTGCTTAGAAGTGATGGAATGCAGACAGGATGCAGCTCTGGCTTCATGAAAAATAGGTGGCCATACTTCAGGCAAGGACTTGTGAGCCTGGGGTGGACAGATTGAGTATGAGGTGGAGTTCGGTGGAATAAAATGGGAAGAAATAGCTAGGGGCTCAAAAGAACAAAGATTTGGAAACCCAAGGCCTTGTTTGAGAATAATAGAAATGGAAAAGGAACTGCACAGGCTCAGGCTAATGAAAAAGGTGATGAAAGCCAGGGATAAAGGTCTTGATGGTAGTTGATTTTCAAACTCTTTCTAGAGCTTGAATGTTAAAATGTTTCCCTATTGATGCAGACAGGAGTACTCAGCTCTATAAGCCAGACAATAATCTCTGCCCTGTGGCTGACTTTCTGCCTTAAAATATGAGGCCTCTTAGGAGAGAAGTAGGCATAGCCAGGTAAGAGTCATGGTGACACATTTAGAGTTCTTCTGTTTTCATACAAACAGATTTGCACACAAAGGAGTGCCATCTTATATAGGGACTGCCAGGTGGAATCATCTTGGGCATTAACTGGATCAGTTGACATTAATAGGTGTTAGTCAGCTTTCCAAAGCTTTGACCAAATAACTGAGATAATATTCATTAATAAGGAAAGGTTCATTTGGTTCACAGTTTCAGATGGTTGCATGGCCCCATGGCCTTTGGGCCTGAGGTGAGGCAGTCCATCATGGTGGGAATATGCAGCACTCCTGCACGTTTGCCAGAGAACCAAGAGAGACAAGAAAGGTCTGGGATCTCAATATCCCCTCCAAGGGCATTGCTCCAATGACCTAACTTCCCTCCAATAGGCCCTACCTCCTAAAGGGTCCACCATCTCCCTGAAACACTAAAGGCTAATAACCAATTCTTTAAGACATAGGATTTTGGTGGACATTTATCCAAGTGATAGCCATGGGTTTAGTTGTGTTAGGATTCAGGGTTGATCCCATTCTTAGCATGGATCTGAGGTGAATTCTAAATTGACCAGAAGTGGTAAATGGAGAGTTGGAAGAATGTAGAAAGAAAAGATAAATTGTCTTGCAGTTTGTCCTGTACACAGACAACTCAAATTCTATATAACCATGAGAAGCCACAATACTGAAATCAGATCCCTATCACTTTTGGCAAGAATTTATGAAATTTTTCAAAATCTAGCTCCCTTGAACTGCATGACCAGAAAAAATTGAGGCAGCATGTCAAAGAGTGGCACAGATCAATATAATTGTGGCTATGAACACATTGAAAATCTAAGTCATTTAGGTGCAAGTCCTTAAAATATAATTGCAAAACAGTGTATGAATTTTAGAGACAATCTATTTTACATACTGAAGAACAAGTTTATTCTCTCCCTAGAGAGAGAAGTTTGAAGCAGACACAATTTACCTCTTTCACCTATGTGCTTTGGACAAAAATCTGCAGAGACTGATGATGAATGCTGAGGATGGGAGCCTTGTTCTAACCAGATGAGGACACATGCATATTAAATGTTTCCCACAGGTACAGTGGCAGGCCCTAAAGACAGGTATCCTGGATATATCCTCAGTGTCCAGAGTATCTTTCAGAGCATGGAATCTTTCAGAGTACAACAAACCAAACAAACACAATCACCATGTTCAAGAAAAGAAAAGAAGGGTAACTTGGAAAATGCTTAGATCACAAGTGACCTTTTAAACCCATTAAAAGATGAATGTGCTATATAAAGACTCAGTAATAACAATGCAAACAGCAACCAAATGTTATCTTCCAGAGGACAATGGCATCATGACATTAATAATATACTAACAGGCTGGGAACATAGGTCAGCTTTTCTTTGTGTGGAGTGATTTTCTCTTGGCTTTTAATGATGTGAGATAAGCTCATAATTTTGTTTCTCAATGATAGATTTTGCTCCCAAATTAGTTATGTAACTTGATGCTCTATTCAGGTACCAGTATTTTTCAACTAATACTTTACGCAAAAGGAAAGTGAAATGAACTCTACACTTCCAAGTTCGTTATATTTTCCCATTTGGGGATATACTTCTTTTTTTTAGAACATATCTCAATTGTTAAACAGCACATGCCTAATCACATTAATGAAGGTATGTATTTTAATATATATTTATAATTGTGGATTTCACTTCATTTACAGTAGCTATGTATTAGTACTGAATTTATTTCCAAATGGTTTCTAATCAGTCAAATGACTCCCTTAAAAATTCCAACTCATAACACAAATATTGTAACATTCTAAATTTCCTAGACTCAGAGTATTTAGATAAAGAATCATCTTTGACCAAGTCTGTTGGAGGCCATATATATAATATATAATTATATATAAATATATATTTGTTCTAATCATTAAGGCAGAGAGGACACTCTTTCAGGAACCCCTTGGGTGGAATACCCCCACCCCCACCCCCACCACAAGAATGCCTGGATCATGCTGTCCTAACTCACAGCCTTAGGATCAAAGAGCCTCCTAGAGATGGGCGTCGCCTTCCAAAGGCCAAATAACCTGTTTATTGTGGCATCCCTGCCACCCTGAGAAGCAAGCACCAAGAAAAGACTCCTCCCACATGGAAACCTTATACATACTGATCCCCTCTGATCTGTACCACTATAAATAAAGCAGGCACAGGCTTCTTCTTTGTTAGAAGCTAGACCCTTCTAGTAGGCTCAACTGGCCATGCCCCTACTTTAAATATATTCCTGTCTGTTTTTCTTTAATTTCTTGATATATTAGTTTCATATCTTATTTCACAGCCATCACATCACTACTAGGGGTACCCACCCTCTCGCCCACACAGGACATGAGCGAAACAAGTCTACACAAATTTCAAATAGAAGGAAGCCTAATAGAGGCTTCCTTCAACCATCTGGGTTTAAGATATCAAAAGAAAATTGTAGAGAGCTGGGATTGTGGCTCAGGGGTAGAGCGCTCACCTAGCATGATTAAGGCCCTGGGTTTGATCCTCAGCACAACATAAAATAAATAAATAAAATAAAGGTAGTGTGTCCAACTACAACTAAAAAACTTGAAGAAGAAGAAGAAGAAGAAGAAGAAGAAGAAGAAGAAAAAGGAAGGAAGGAAGGAAGGAAGGAAGGAAGGAAGGAAGGAAGGAAGGAAGGAAGGAAGAGAAAACTGTAGAAGTTGTAAAGGAAGAACACCATTGCTGGCTCATACAAAATTTTCCTACAGTCCCATATTAATCTTTGTGGAGTTCCACTAAGGAATATTAAGGGCCAAATTGAAAAAAGCAGAATCTGCAACCAAACCCAAAGGGTGGGATATAAGCTAAAGGAGATGTAAAGTCTAGAAAGGATTAGCTACTGAGCACCAGGAATGTGATAATGAGCAAAGTTCATTTGAATCCAGCAAGTTCATGTGCTACAAGCAGAGTGGAAGGCAACTTGGCTTTTCATTTTCCTTTAATGTAGACTCTTACTGTATTGCATGGTATGTTGGCATGATATGTTGGCCTATTTTAAAAATTAGACACCAAAGAATTTGAGTATTATTCTGTTAAAATTGGAGTGCACACAGAAAAGGGTGTTTGAGCAGGAGAAATAAGATGAAAATTTCAGGACTCTTTATCTGGCAATAAGGCATAGGCTCAACTTCAGGGCAACTTTGAACAGTTAAAGGCAATATTCAAGAGAGAAGCAGTGAAAGCCTGACTTGAATAAATTGAATAAATAAGTATTGAAATGGAAAAATAAATTGATCTTGGAAGAAGAATTGGAATAAATTAGCAGCTTGTTAGAAATAAGCGATTTCTGATTAGTTAATTAACTATTTGGTAATTCTTAAAGACACATTCAATAATTATGAAATATATGTCAAACACTTTTTAACCTAACTGCTGAATTTCCTACCTGGGGCCCAAAGTCAATTTAATGATATTGAACTCACCAGGAGGTGAGTACGCCTCATGCACAAGCATCAATCAAACACTAAATATGTAGAGATTTACAGAGAATAATAATCAACAAAATGTGCATTATTAGCTCAGCCAAGTATGTATATAGTGTTTCTTCTTTCCTCTGCTGCTATGTATTTGGTTTGTGATTCTTTGTGACATCTATTGGAATGCCTGGACAAGACCCAGCTTTCCATTCAGATTGTCCAACATTCTTGATACCTGACTCTGGTATACAGGTTCTGGTCTTCAGAGCTGTGCAGTTTCTCATTGATCTCAGCAGTAGCTGCTCAAACTTAACACATCACACCTTTGCTGATTTCTGATGTGAGCAAATGGATCTTAATTCCTTTTTCTCACCATTGCTGTCTTCCCACTACCCTATCACTCTCCATGACTTTCTAAAGCATAGACTCACTTCCATTACCATATTTTTAGAAAGAAAGAGAGAGAGAGAGAGAGAGAGAATTTTTTATATTTATTTTTTACTTTTCGGAAGACACAGCATCTTTGTATGTGGTGCTGAGGATTGAACCCGGGCTGCACGCATGCCAGGCGAGCGCGCTACTGCTTGAGCCACATCCCCAGCCCACCATTACCATTTTTTGAGACCTTTGCTCCCATTTAAAATCCCAAAGAGTTTTCTGCCCCATCACCTCCTTTCCCAATTCTTCCTCATGTATATATTCTTGTCCTACACTCAGACAGGACAATGTTGCCCTTATCTACAAAAATTTACCAAACATCATTTGGTTTGGGACTTGGAATGCTCATTTAAATCAATTAAAAACATTTCCTGTTTCCTAGTGAAGTGAAATTTAAATTCCAGGTTACTTGGGGGGGGGGAATTTAAGGAGCTGGCTCTCCCCCAGCACTGGGATCATGGCAGGAGATCTCAGGTAGCTCCCTGCAGTTGTTTTGGCTCTTCTGTTGGATGGCCATGTCATTGATAGATGGTGCCTTGAAGGTTGTGTATGCATTGTGTTGTTGTAAATGTCCTGGGCACTAAACCATGAGTGGGCTTCATTTTTATTCTATTCATTTCGGAATGGACAAGACATTATTTTCTGTTTCTCAAAACAATACTGCCGACCTCTGAAACTAATTGGAAAGTGAGATTTGGGCCTTTTAGATCTGCACTGTGAGGAAATATAACCACAGGGTTCCTAAGAGGCCACATTAAAATTCATCCATTCACAAAAGGCATCACCCGATTCTTCCTAGCTTTATTTGACTTTTTGAACTGTAGAATATTTTGTTTCCTGGCTGAATGGAAAAATGAGACCAAAAGAAATGCCCAAATAAAGACTTCTTAGTAGAAATCACTTTGTATTGAACTATGATTCCTCATGGTCCTGAGCAAACAGCCACCTGTCTCAGAGAAGAGACTGAATTCTTCTCTAATGGAACTTAGCTGGAGCAGCCTAAAGCTATGACTTGAACAACAGTCTGTTTGTCTCCCTTATTCCTTCCTAAGGGTGGTCTGGGATGAACTGTGCTTTCAAGAGATGTTAGTTTCTAGCATGACAAAGCCCAGGTCCCTTCATTTAAAATGCTTTCTGAACACTATTTTACATAAGACCTTCTGAATTATTTGAAAAATGTTGGCCATAGCAGAACTAGGCATGGTTTAATTTTACCTTCAGATGCTTCAGAGCAGAGTGGAGAAACCTTCAGATTCAGCTCCATTGTTTATAGCAGGGATGCTTCCTCTTGTTTATTTTGGGAAGTGTGGGCCAGGCTATTTCAGAGGTTCTCCTGAAATCCTTCTTCCTTTATATTTCTATATTGAATGTTCTGTTTCTGCACCTATATTTTTGGTGAAAATTGTCAGAATCAAAATGCAGCCACTTGCTGGGTGCAGTGGTGCACACCTGCAATCCCAGAATTTTGGGAGGCTAAGGCAGGAGGATCACAAGTGCAAGGCCAGCCTGAGCAACTTTACAAGGCCCTAAACAACTTAGTGAGACTCTGTATCAAAGTTAGAAAAAAAGATAAGGGGGATGGGGATGTGGTTCAGTGGTTAATTACTTCTGGGTTCAATCCCTGGTACAAAAAATAAAAAATAAAAAAGCCTCCCATGATAATTTCCTTACCATTTCACAGCTTTCACCAACCATGATATTGTAAAGCCAAAGGCATTAATTTAGTCTTTTATTTAAAAACACCATATCTCACTTAACTACCAGCTAAAAATTTACTCCAAGATTCTGTGACTTTTATTGCCTTGCTTTTCAGCTATTTCTCATTAAATTTCTGTTGCCAGAGGAGTTAAATATCCTGGATACCAAACCATTTATCCTTCTCTCTGCACTCTACTTTCCACCAGCAGTGGAGTCTATCATTTTATTTAATTTCCCAGCAAGCAAATGCAGAGTTATTTCTGATTCTCTGCAGTTCACAAATTTTTGATCATACCCAACTTTAAATCCTCTTTCTTTCTTCCTTCTTTTTTCTTTGTTTTATGGATCCTAACTTTATTAATTCTGTTGTTCTGACTGTTATTTTCTTTGTATGAGTCCTTAGGCTACTATGAGCCAATAGCAGGACAAATCTTCAAACAAAATCCTTCCCCATTATGTAAATAAAATGAATATCATTGAATTCATTATCTCATCTTTTTGATACATCACCTATAAAATAAAACTTTGTAGGTCGCTAAACCACACCATCAATTTCCTGTTCTGATCCTCTGCCCATACTGATTACCAAACATCTCTTCTTACCCAACTCAACCCATGCAGCAATTCTGCTCTTCCAGATACATGCATAGAAATGGTTTGAATAGAGTTCATGTCCATAAATAATTATATTTAGCATATACACAGAATTTTATGATTCCACCCTTACTTATGAATTAATTTGCTATAGTAGATTTAATAATTCCCATTACCAACATTTTATAGTTGGATAAAATAAAATACAGAGAATTACATTTCAAATTGCCCAAACTAGATTCTGCCTCTGTAAATACATTCATTTTTTTTTAAGTTCTGAAACATGCATTTTCCCTTGTCTGCTTTGAAAAGCAAATGCAGGCTTAACTTTTACCAATATACTCAATTTTAATTCCTTTACTTCAAATGACATTCAATTTTGGCAGATAAATATGACTTTCCAGTTATTTCAAAACATTAATTTAATTGCATGATTTCACAGCTGAAATCTATTGGAGTTCTTTGTTTTTCTAACTCAGGGAACATAAGTGCAGAGAGAGTTAAAATTACTTGTTAAGTTACACACTCTTAATAAAGTACATCTACTATGTTTTATAGGCTGAAACAATATTTAGGTATACAATTACCTTTTATTAGTTATTCTCACTTGGAGAAATTCTTATCAAATATTATCTACATCCTTCTTTATATGCTGCTTTTGAAATTATATTTGAGAAATTCTTATCAAATATTATCTACATCATTCTTTATATGCTGCTTTTGAAATTATATTTGTTATCTATACATTGTTTTACATATATGATATTATTATTTTTTGTTGTATCATGTATTGGATTTATATATTTGTGAATTGTAAAGACTCATAACACAAGATCTAAATTTTCAAAATTGTTCAAGATTCTTCTAATACTAAAACTTATCAGTAGACATAATTTAAACAAAGCATGTGTTTCTTAGATCAAAATATTTTCAAAGTCACCAGATTATATTTATCATAAAATGTTGAAAAGACATGGAAATACCAAATCAAAAGTTTAAGATCACCATCAATTCTTCCCTTCAAATAAAACCTTTATACAACTTTGGTTTTACTCAATGTTTTGCCTAGTAAAGAGCAGTTTTTTGCACATACTAAGAATCAATGGACATTAGAAAATGAATGAATGATGGATGTCAATCCATATGAATTCTAAACAAAAATTAGATCAATGTATATGTGTTTCTTTTTAACTTGTCATTTTTTCACTTAAATATCCCTAGCAATTACATGTATTCAGTATCTTCATGCAATACAATTTTTATAGCTGAATCATGTTCAAGTCATTCAATTGAATGAGTTACCTCATTTTAAATCTATGAAAAGAGATTAATATTTTTTGAATTAGTATGACATACCTCTCCCTGACATTGCCCTGCTTCAAGCCTCCACTGGATCTTTAAAAGTCCAGGATGCTCCACAATTGGAGATGATGTGCCCATCTGGCCCTATTGCCTCTTGACTTTGTCTGTTGACCCCAACGCAATTTCTTCCAGAGAAATTATGTACCATTTCCCAGGAGTGATACCATGCTCTCAATTTCTGGGCCCTAAAGCACCCTCCTCCTTTCACCAGGAATGCTAGTCCTACTCCTCGTCTGTAGCCTTCCAAATCCAAATCCAAGATTTTATTACTAAATCCTGTATCACAGTGATCCTCAGGAATCAGCATAAACCACACAGAACAAGAAGTTGAGTAGAGATGAGAAGAACTGAAGTTTTATGTCAATTCAGAAGAAAGAAAAGAACATTTTGGCTTGAGTGAGCAGCCAACCCTCTAGACAGGGTTATTTTCCTGTTGTCAGTGAACAAGAAAAAGCCATCAAAAGCAGCACCTTCTTTTCTTCTCTTCAGGAAACAGTGGCATTCAATTCTTCTCTTCTGGGGCCCTGAGTGATTGTAGAATGGATTGGTAGATAAGAAAATGATACTGATCCACTAGCTGCTGAAATGCTGTAGCCCCCAGTTCCAAGAAGTAAAAATGACCAATGGGAAAGTGAAGACAGTGGCTCTAGCCCTGCAGGAAGGTAAACAGAGATGCCTTCCAGGATTCTATGACTGGTCACTAAAAGATGAATGGAAAATAAACCCAAGTGCAGGATTTTGATGAGATACCTCATAGTAAGTGTATATAGAAAAACTGGTAAGCTTTGTGTGGGATAAAACAGTTAGCTAGATTTAACTTTCTCACGATGTGTGTGTGTGTGTGTGTGTGTGTACTTCAAAACATCACACCACACATAATAAATACATAGTTTTACATGTCAACTTAGAGAGTCATTAGGCTTGCTCTTGGTTTGGGTGTTTTTCTTCACATCTAGTTGGTTAATGTGATACCGGGCAAGAGTAATGTGAAAGAAAAGAAAATACTGTATTCAAAATACTTGCTTCTTTAACATTCAGGAAATGAGAAAGAAAGAGGGAAAGAAAGGAAGGAAAAGAAAAAGAAGAGTCCTATTTCTGCAATTCAACTCCCACACTGCTAGGCACATAATAAGCATTTAATATGTGAACATTCACTAAATTGATTATAAAACATAGTATTTAGCTTTTTTTAAGCTTTTCTTCATAAAAACCTAAGTACAACAGCTAAGCATGAAACTTTATGATCTCTTCAACTGCCTGGGCTTTAATATGAAGGGAGCCACTTAATTTCTACTTGGAGTTAAGAAAAGAGATAGATTCTTTCTAAAATGTCATGAAGGTGCACCCTACAAGCTCAGGATCTAGTTCTCGAGAGACATCATCCAGTTTTCTACCACACAGAGACACTGGGCCAGATCAAACGAATTTTACCAATCTGTACTCAGGGACAGAGTGTAAAGCAGAGTGGAGCAAGGTTGGGGATATGGGGGAGACAGGGGACAGGAGGTGGGATGGTTGGGGGGCTGGGAGGGGTTTCATCAGGACAGATAGGCCCATGGGGGCTGAGGTAGGGGAGGTTGTCCACTAAATGTAAACTTTTATGTTTCCATTTAACTCCAGTTTAGAAGTTACCCTTCTAAACCAAAGCAAAATGATTCTTTGAATATATAACACCAAACGGAAATATTGACTTCTGCTTTTTTTCATAAGGTCTCCCAAAATGTTCCCTTTCTTGTTATGTTGGACATTATGACCCAAGAGAAGCCATGCAAATCTTCAGGATGCCACCTGGTGTTCTTTGAACACATGATCTATTAAATTACCACTTAGAGACTGCTCTGTGTGTTCTATCTTGATTCACTTTATCTTTTTTTATAATTAATTTTTAATTTATATAAGACAGCGGAATGCATTACAATTCTTATTACACATATAGAGCACAGTTTTCATTTCTCTGATTGTATACAAAGCGTATTCACAGAAATTGGTGTCTTCATACATGTACTTTGCATAATAACATCCATCACATTCCATCATTGTTTCTAACCTCCTACTGCCTCCCTTCCCTTCCCACCCCTCTGCCCTATCTAGAATTCGTCTATTCCTCCCATGCTTCCTCTCCCTATCCCACTATGATTAGCCTCCTTATACCAGAGAAAACATTCAACATTTGGTTTCTTGGGATTGGCTAACTTCACTTAGCATAAACTTCTCTAACTCCATCCATTTACCTGAAAATTCCATGATTTTATTCTCTTTTATTGCTGAGTAATATTCCATTGTGCATGTATGCCACATTTTTTAATCCATTCATCTACTGAAGGGTATTTAATTTAGTTACACAGTTTAGCTATTGTGAATTGTGCTGCTGTAACATTGATGTGGCTGTGTCCCTTTAGTATGCTGTTTTTAAGTCCTTTGGGAATAGACTGAGGAGAGGGATAGCTGGGTCAAATTTTGGTTCCATTCCCAATTTTCCAAGAAATCTCCATACTACTTTCCGTATTGGCTGCACCAGTTTGCAGTCCCACCAGCAGTGTATGAGTGTATCATTTTTCCCTCATCCTCACCAACACTTATTGTTGTTTGTCTTCATAATAGCTGCCATTCTGACTGGAATGAGATGAAATCTAAGATTCGCTTTATCTTTATGAAAGCATTATTATTATCCCTATTGCAGCAATGAGGAAACCAAGTCCCAGAGTGTTTGTTTCTCTGTTCCAAGGTTGGTTACCAGAATCTCTTGCTCCAAATTCTGTGCCCTTAAATAATTTACAGCCTCTCTCTGCACAAGAGTTCCAGGATTGAGACCTGGAAAAGGGAGGGCCAGATGAAGGCTCAGAGAATGCTTAGATGCTCTTAGAAACATCCCAGTCCTCTCTTCCTTTTATTTCACTCAACACTGTTCTCTGCATTCTGGCTGCCCACAACATTGTGTTCATTCTCTCTCTCTCTCTCTCTCTCTCTCTCTCTCTCTCTCTCTCTCTCTCTCTCTCTCAAATTATTAATTACTTAATTAAATCTTAATTAGGTATATATGATAGCAGAACACATTTTGATTCATTGTATATAATTTTGTCACAACTTTTCATTTCTCTGATTGTACACAATATAGCATTGCACCTTATATTCAGTCATACATGCACTTAGGGTTGTGATGTCCATCTCATTCCACCATCTTTCCTTCCCCCATACCCCCACCCTAACCCGCCTTCCCCTTTGCCCAAAGTTTCTCCATTTTCCCATGCTCTCCCCCCATTATGCATCAGCATTCACTTATCAGAGAGAACATTCAGCCTTTGGTTTTTGGGGATTGGCTTACTTTGCTTACCATGATATTCTCCAACTCCATCCATTTACCTGCAAATGCCATAATTTTATTTTTTAATCTGAGTAATATTCCGATATATATATATATATATATACACACACACACCAAAGTTTCTTTATCCATTCATCTATTGAAGGGCATCTAGGTTAGTTTCATAGTTCAGCTACTGTGAATTTAGCTGCTGTAAACATTAATGTGGCCACGTTACCATAGTATGGTGTGTGCAAGTCCTTTGGGTATAAACCAAGGAGTGGGATACCTGGGTGAAATGGTGGTTCCATTCCAAGTTTTCTAAGGAATCTCCAAACTGCTTTCCAGTTTGGTTGCACCAATGTGCAGTCCCACGGGCAATGTATGAGTGTGTCTTTTCCTCCACATCCTCACCAACACTGTTGTTTGTATTCTTGATAACTGCCATTCTGACTGGCGCAAGATGGAATCTTAGAGTAGTTTTGATTTGCATTTCTCTAGTTGCTAGAGATGTTCAACTTTTTTTATATATTTATTGATCGATTATGCATCATCTTCTGAGAAGTGTCTGTTCAGCTCTTTAGCCCATTTATTGATTAGGTTGTTTGCTTTTTTGAGTTTTAATCCTGGAGATTAGTGCTCTATCAGACTTGCATGTGGCAAAAATTTGCTCCAAAAATGTAGAATCTCTCTTCACCTCGTTGACTGTTTCTTTTGCTGAGAAGAAGGTTTTTATTTTGAGGCTATTTTCTCATAATGATGCTATTTTTGCTTCTTTGATCCTCAGCCTGTGGGGCAGGAGAAGAGGCAGGATCAGTCTTTGCTTCTCTGCTGCTTACAGATTTTGCTCTATCACTTTACCTGCCACACCTCCCCCCCAAAAAAAAAAATTCTCCCTAGAATCGTGGCTTCCAGAATCCCATGTTTTCAGCCCGATCATCATCCACATATTCTTGAACCTATGCTTGACCATCCCCTGGTCATTCCCCTTTCCCACTTAGGCACTTTCCCTAAATCCTTACCTTCCTGGTGAAATCAATATAAACATCAGTGATTCTTCCCCAAATCTGACCCCTCCTTTCCTTCACCTGCTCTTCATTATTGGTTTTGAATTCCACCTTGTCTGACCCACTCATTCCCTCTATCATATCCTGGACCCTCTCATTATCATTATCTTCCATTGCTAATGTCAATTTTAGGTATCTCACCCTCTGTCAGCCTTTGTCCTTGGTCATTCCTTCTGTCACCCAATTTTTGGGTGTGCCAAGTTTCAATCCTGATAATTTTCGATTGTGTTAAATTTCCATTGCTCCTGACCCACCACATTGTTCCTTGTTTTTCTCTTAATTCAGCTTTTGTCCATGGCCCACTATTGTAGTCAGTCTCTTGAAGATACCTTCAACTCGCTCATCCCTCTTTTCCTTTGTCTTAGTTTCCTTTTAACAATCCAATTCTTCATTCTGTGGTGAAACTAGCAAAGGCTGGAGAACCTGTGGCTCCACTGGCTGGCATCACTGAACTCATGACCTCCCAAGTGCAGGTGGACTCTGGAGCTGCCTGGTGAAGTTGCTGCCAGTGGCTGAACAATCCACATATCCACTTTCCTCAGGAATGATTTCACGTCTTCATTTCTCTCCTCAAATCCCCAACCCTTCTCCTCATCTTCTTCTCTACTGATGCTGCTGCTTCCTGTTTCATGGAGGAAATAGGTTCATAGACACTTCCTCCACAAGCACCCTCCCAGCACCACTGGTGGGCTTGGCTCACCTGTGCCCAAGTGGGTGCAGCCCACACTCCCACCCAAAGCAAGCCCCTCACTTGGTTCTAGATGCTCAGTCTCAGCCACTGTGCAAGCTGCTTATTCCCTGTGTCAGCCTCTATTCTCTCTGCTAGATCATTCCCATCAGCATAAAACTCTGAAGGGATGCCTCTCTACAAAAGGAAGCCTCCTCCCTGGCCCCAGCTGTCAATGCTCTCTTTTTCATTGTTCTTACAGCCAGACTCCTCACTGCCATTAGTTTGTGTTCACTGTCCCCCTCCACTTGGAATCTTTTCCCAGTAGAATTTTATTTCCACCACCTGTTGAAAACACCTTTATCAATGTCAACCAGAAGGCTTTTAATGTCTCCCATTGTCATTCCAAAGACTTAACTTCTGCCTTCTGAAATTCCAGTATCAAGGCTCATCAAGGCTCATCAAGGCTCAGCCCCCACCTAACAGGAGCATTTGGGAACCTATCAATTGTGTATCAAATGAAAACCTATCAATGTGTTCCTCACAGTCCTTATCTGTAATTATGAAATTCAAGCTGCTCAGAAAACTGAAATGGATTTTGTAACTCATGACAGCAAAACCAGATCTGAATACTGTAGATACTTTATTTAACCTACTCAGTGGTGATGCTGATAACATAATGACATAGAAAACTGCTGTAATTGATAGCAAAGTCAAGCCTCAGACCCTCCTTGGAGGTGTTACATAATATAGAGTTTATGCAGAAGAGCACATCAAGCCCCAAGGAATCTAGAAAAAGAGTTATGGACCTGGAGTAGAAATCTAAGATTGCATTCAGGAAGATAAATTTATCTGTAACTAGGCATGTTTTGATCATATATGAGTTTACAATAAAATGTTATTTTATGGGAATGAAAATAAACATTGGTTTTATGTTTATTTATATCAAATAACATCTTTAAGATATTATATATCTTAATTTTGCATGAAACATGTAGTTTCTAGTTATTGTATATAATTTAGGTAGATAATAATAAATAAACTTGTCAGAATCTTCATAAAACATCTGCTTCAAACAGTAATACTTGGAGAATTATTATTTATTCCTAAAGGGGAAAATATCTATAGAACTATAATTGTGTTTTTGTATAAAAACAAAGTAATTTTGTTAAGCATATGATATTATTCAGCAAAATATTTTGTTGTCATTTAAATTTACAGTATAAAATGCAAAATCATAAATGAGAACTTCAGTTGCTCTATTCAGCAGGCACATTAATCTGGCTACTTTCCATAGTGCTACAAATATTAGCCCTTTTAAATTGTCAAATTGTCTATATAATAGGCAATAATATAATCTACATTACAGATAAAGAAAGAAAGGGTAAATAACTTGCCCAATGTTATTCATGTTGAAAATAGATTTGGTTCAAAATAATATGTAGATCCATTGTCCTAATCGAAAGCTAATGGGGCCACAGTAACCCACAAATACTGTTATTTTAAAATAATTTGACTTAAAATAATTTCAGATGTAAATTACAATTTGCATGTTAGATCTATTAACTGTGAAATCAAAACTAAAATTGTGTGATTTTTTGTATTACTTCTCAGTGAATAAAACTGGTCATTGTACACTTTCAAATCATTACATTACTTCTCAGTTAAAAGACATACAGAAATGATGCAGATACCAATGCCATGACAATAAATTGGGACTAAAGAAACTTCTTCCATCAATTGACAAATGTACAATTATGTTTTAACCATACTACTATTGAGTAAAACTAATTTTTTAAAATTATTTAAAGTTACATGGGTAGTAATTAAGATATTTTAAAAATTATTTTACAAGGGGTACATTTTTATATCTCAGCAATAATCCTTTATTTGTTGGGGAACCTAATTGGAATAGAAGTCAGATATGAAACAAATATTCATGTGTGTGCTTTCATATGTTTTTCTCCTCAATTTTTTACATTGAAAAATTTCTAACCATAGAAAATTTAAGAGTAGTCATTATTAATATTCACATACATTCCACTCATATTCATTAGCATTTTGCAATCTTTGATTGCTGAGCCATTTAAAAACAAGTTGTAGATATTATCACTTATCAATTCCCTAAGTCTTTGGAATGCATTTCCTAAGAATGAGGATATATTCTTGTATAGCTATAATATAATGATTATATCAAAACATTTAACAATGATGCCATAAAGTTTTTTGTATAAATAATAATTTTATATCATTTTCAAATTTTCCCAGTAAGATCTTTTATGAGCTTTTGTTTGTATATTTATTTATTACTTTTTTAGTTAGTGTCCAATAAACATTGTGTGTAGAATTTAATTGTCAGGTCTCTTTAGTCTTCTGAAATCTAGAACAGTCTTCTGGCATTGTTTTCCTTCATGACATTGAGATTTTGAAGACTACCTACATGTTAGTTATTTTGAAAAATATTCCCATATCTGTATTTCTCAAATTATTTCTTGATTAAACATTTTTGGAATAAATTCTATAGTGTTATTATGTATTTCCTCATGGTATCATATCAGGAGGTATATAATGTCACCTTGCTCCATAATTGGTGACACTCAGTTTGATTGATTGGTTAAAGTGGTGTCTACTTTAGTTAAGAAATCAGAGTTACAACTCATTGGTAGTGCACTTTCATAGCATTCATGAGGTCCTGAGATTGATTCCAAGTACAACAAATGTTAAAGAGATTTTGCATCACTATGACCAAAAGACATGACAAGAACAACATAGAGGAGGAAAAACCTATTGTGTCTCATGGTTTCAGAGGTTCAGTCCATTGTTAGCTGACTCCAAAGTTCTTGGCCCTAGGTAAAGTAGAACATCAAGGTGGAAGTGGGTGGTGGAGAAAGAAAGCTCAGGACATGAGGGAAGGAAGGAAGTTTTTCAAACAGGAAATGATGAACAAGAGAATCTTGTAACATTGGGAAGGAAGACTAAATAGGAGAAATATGAGTATATACAAGGGATTTTATATAGTGGTTTTTGAAACAAAAATTGCAATGCTATGGGACACTCAAAATAATAGTATTTAAAAGTAAGAAAGGTAAAGGAATTGAAGCAGAAGTAAGGTGTCCACACTTCACTCAAAGTGGTAAATGTTGATACTTACACAACAGTCTCCTGACTTTGAGGACACACCTGTATATATTAATAGAAAGAACAGTCAACTAGGAAATTATGCAAAGAGGTGGACTTGAAAGCACTCTAATTATTGCAAGATGATTGGAGGAGAGGGTAGTGTTTTCAAATAAATGGTACTGGGACAACTGTATACACACACTCAAAAGAAATTAAAGCAGTTATTTTTAATTTTTGAATCTTAGTGTAGCAGGTTAAAATACTTATCCAATGGCTTATATTTTTCTTGACAATCATGTGTTTTATAAATCAGCAAATAATTACCTGGACTTTCTATTTCTTTTAAAATATCAGAAAATCGATTAATTTTCACATGGCAACAGTTGGTAGGTGCAGAACATAGGGCCACCTCTTTTAAGTGAGTGTTGGAGTTTTCAGGTTTCCCACACTCACTTGGGAATTTGTTAGTGAATTACCACAGGTTGTCTCAGAGAGATTCTATGACTCTGTTATCCTTGGGGAAAATATTAGTTGATCTCTCCATCAATTTGCATAACAGAATACATGAATGAAAAAAAATTGTAAATTCTCTTTACTCACCTCAACTAATAAATGGTAAATATTTCTTCAGCTTGAAGATGGAGCCCAAGACTAAAGGATTAAAAGAGCAGCAACAGCAGCATAAGAAACTTCTGGAAGCCATGCTTTCTCAGGATTCCTTTGAGTCCATCCACAGCCCTACCCCATCTGTAACAGAAGAAGACATTGACAAGGAAGATGATGCAATGGAGTTGCTGGGTAACTTTAAAAAATAATAATTTATCTCTTTCTTTTTTTCCTCTTGTATTGTAAAGTATGCAGTGGTTAAGAGGTTTTTAACAAAGTTTTGAATAATTTGTCGTAGGAAAAAGAGAACATTTAAACATATTCATTAGATTAGACTTTCATGAAGTTAAATGTAAGAACCAAATTGAAATCAGCTAAGCATGTGAAATATTTATTAGACTATATTTTGTGCTTTGTATATGCAGCACTTTGCCTTCCAATACTTAATCAAGCTTTATTGTGTGTGCAACTGTGATAAAAATTCAAGTCTGTCTGCTTTATTCTCTGATTATAATTCCCTTGATCACACCTATTATCCTTAATATATATCTAAAGTACACATTTTAGTCCTCATCTCAAGATGTCCCTCTGTTATTTTAAGGATGCTTTAGAAAAAATAGAATAAAGTTGAAACAGGCAGTTAGTAAATTAGTGTTTTATGTGTTCCATAAATGACAGGAACATTTGCAAAGTTTTTAAAGTCTCTTCAGGTTCATTACTTTCATGAAAACTATTAATCTTGTATATATAGAATATCTTTTTATATGTCTTAGTGAAGCATATGTATGTTTTGCTCCTGTATAAATTTCTCTTATTTATTCAGTTATTGTGGCACAAGGGATTGAACCCAGGGCCTTGTGCATGCTAGGAAAATGCTGTACCACTGAAATACACCCCTAACTCCCCAACACATAGGTAGTTTTTAAATTGAGCCTCACTTTAGAAAATCATTTTTTCAAAAGAAGAAAATGAAATTTTATTTTAGAGAGTTAGCCATCTGTAACACAATGTGTTTTTAATTCAGTGATATCAGTTTGTCCATATAAATATTTAAAACAATTTCTGAATTTTTTGTGACAAGATACTACTATATTTAACTGGAAAGAGAAAAATAAGGTAATACTTTGAAAGCTTCACATAAGTTTTACATATAAAATATGGAGTCCCAGGGGGAAAAAGAAATGTTCTAAAGATATTTTTTTCTAAATCACATTTCTTAATTTAAAGTGTCAATGGTAGTAAAGTACTTTCATTATAATAAATGATGCATGTCTCCATATTTAGACTTCAGAGGTCTTACATAGTCAATAATGGCAGGTTCAAAATGGTTCCTGGTATAATAACTGCATTAGTTCCACCATTAGGGAGACTGTATAGTGGCATTTTTACTACATGCAATTAATAATCTTTCTTTTTCCTTTTTTTTTTTTTTTGCATTTTTAAAACAATTAATTCTTTCTCCTCACCTATAAATCATTAGTGTGGTAGATGTGCCAGATGTAGTCACAGTATCTGCATTCAACTTCCATTCAACATTCAATAAACATTTACTGAGCACTTATGTGCTAGGCTGGGCTTGGTCCCGGGGATATAAAAATAAAATAATAATTGTCTGTTTGCAGGAACTTTGCACTCAAAGCACTCAAAATAAAAATGTAAATACATCAATCTAGTGGTGTTTTCTACCTGCAATAATTGGGCTAAGCACCCACTTGCATATAAAGGTGATATTTAATCCAGAAGTGAGGGACAGTGATCAGAGAAAGTGTCTGAGACATGCTGATGCCCCTGGTTAGTCCTGAAGGACAAGTAGGAATAAGATTATTGGGTGTCATGTTGTCATTGCTCTTGTAGGTTTGTTCACAGAGATATGGGCTCTTCTGTGACTGGTCCTCTGTTTTGGTCAGTAACAGTGAGGGGGGATGAGACCAAGGGATTCTTGAATGAGACACAGGTTTCTTCTCAGTGCTGGTATCCCCTACATTTCAGCTGCTCTGTTATGACATTTCTTGTTTTCCAACTAGAGGATTGGGTTTTGGAGAATACGTAATGATAAGCAATTCATAATTTTCCTTTGTTAATTCTTTTTTTTTTTTATTTAGACATTTTAGTCTGTGTACTGAGCAAGTTTAATATTTAAGTTTGGACTTTCTCTTTGTAATCCCACACATCTCAGCAGAGGTTAGTGGTGGAAGAATAATGTTGGTTTCTAAGTTATAAAGTTTCCCTGTGATAACATGGAATTGTCTACGTCCACTGGACTATTCTACAAATAGTACCAAGTACATTTTCTTAGTTTTGAAACTGTTTGTAGAGTACCATGCAAAATACAAATGTTAAGTTCTTGAAAATTTATGTGATATCAAATTTTAGGACATAGGACTATTGTAAGATGCAAGAGAGACATTTGGTATTTCAAATATCTTTTTGAATCTATGATATGTTGTAGAATGAGTATGCTAAAACTTATGTGTTTTTAAGGGTTTAACTTGTTATGTATATCAGGATATAACTGGCTAAAATTTTATTTATCATGCATGGGAAGCACTCTGTAAACCTTATGAGGTAATGCATAAGTCAAAGGTATAATTATTACCTAATATTAATATAAACAATGATTATTCCTCAATAAAATAGGTTGATATAAAGGGAAACATTTTTTACTTGTACTAGTAGATATTAGTAAAACTGGTGATTCTTGTTTCAGCCATGAAAATATCTAGCATTGTTAATATATTATTGATTAATAGTTAATTACTCAGTTGTTTAATTGTATATATGTGGATTTCTTTTTTTAACTGTTTTAGGTATATGAAAATATTATATATGGCATCTATAATTTTTAAAATAGAATAAGTGTTCTCTGTAAGATTGTTTTAAATACTGTCTACAGATGCATAGTACAAAAGTAGGTTAATATAATATTAATGCTACCTATCAGGTAATAAAATAGCCAAACTTGTAGAATTTTAATACACAACAGTTTTAAACACCTTGGAAATTGATTCTGTAATTATGAGACATTGAATAATATATCTGACATGTAACCTCAAACTATGTAGTTCTCAACCACAAATGCAAAATATTCTTAAATATTTATGTTGGCAATTAATGGCCACAATGAGTAAAATATTTTACTAAAAATTTTTCTTAAAAATTATTAAAATCTAGACAGGCATGGTGGTGCATGCGCATAATTCCAGTGATTCAGGAGGCTGAGGTAGGACAATCACAAGTTCAAAGACATCCTCAGCAACTTAGAAAGACCCTAAGCAACTTAGTGAGACCTTATCTCAAAATATAAAAAAAATAGAAAGGGCTAGGGATGTGGCTCAGTGGTTAAGTGCCTCTGGGTTCAATGCCTGGTACCAATTTTTTAAAAAAAGATGTTTTGAAATCAGTTTTTTTGAAAATATGGTGAAAAGGTGTCATGATAGAAAAAAAAGTAATTTATAAAAATTATATTTATTCCATTCTTCTTAAAGAAAATTTTGAGGGGCTTCATTAGTTTAAAAGATTTTTCAGTTTGTAAATATGAGCCCATTTTTATTACATTGCATGAATTTATCATCTTATTCTATTTGAAACTCAAATAGCTATTATGTGTTTGATATTTTCCATGTGATTTATTCTGATTTTTATTCATTTTTTAAATCCTCAGAATTATATTTGACAGATATAACTAGCTTTCTACAGATTTTAGTATGAAATATTACTTGTAAAAATTTTTAGGCTTTCTTAAAATTGGTGCTGAGGCATATATCTAAAAGTCACATTCCAGAGATGCTTAAAAATAAAAACATTGGTCATGCTTTATGCTTTCCATCCTTAGCTTATAATTATATAAAACTAAAATTATATTCCCAACCCAAATAAAGTTATTACAAACAGATATCACTTGTTTTAAAATGAGTAATGATGAACAGTTTATAATTAAACTGATTATTTTGCTGAATGTCGTCATTGAATTTCTGTAACCTCAATATTATGCCAAATTTTGTAAAATAAAAACTTAATTTGTTAGAGGGGCTCATTACCTTGAGGCATTCTTTTGGAAAATTGTTTTACATCCTGATCAACCTTCTAGAAAAAGAATATTCACTGTTGTTTTTTTAAATCAAAGACCCCTTAAAACAAAAAGCTCCCCATCCTTGCAAATTAAGAACACACGTTTCACCTAGTGAAAAACAAATGCTTTTTCTCAATGATGTCAAAATACAAAAAGGAAGGGGACCCTAAATGTTTTCTGAAAAATTATCTATGTATGTATGTATGTATGTTTGTATGTATGTATGTATCTATCTATCTATGTATGTATGTATCTATCTATCTATGTATCTATGTGTCTGTCTATAATTTAAGGTATATAGAACACTCTGAAATACAGAGTACCATACAAATGCACTTTTGTCAATTTTTTTTTCTTTTGAGTATTGATGAATAGAACTCTCAGGATGACAAAAAAGTTGTCACTTTAAAATGAGGATTAAAAGATTCTTGACAAAAGTCTGAATATTTTGAAAAATTAAATCTGTGTATGCTTCAATATTGTCCATAAGATTGCTTAAAATACTATATGTAAAGTTATTCAATACAATAGAAAAATGATTTAATATAGAATTAGTACATAGTGGAGAATAACATACCCCAACATTTGTTGTTTTAAGATATAACAAATTTTTAAGAACCACTGAAGTTAGTGCTCTAAATCTCAGATACTGATAAAATAACGTCCCAATTACCTCAATCTGACTAGGAGGTCTCATCTTGAAATATATGATATTCTAAAAAATTCCAGTAATTATTGTGACTGTTGATGACTACAGTTAACCAGATTATTGAAAATCTACACATGTATTTTTTTTTACTTTTCACTAAATCAATCTGCATAGTTGAAAAAATAGGACTTTATGAAGATGTATGAAAATATCTTTCACATGCTAAATAGTGTTTTATCATGGTAAGCCTGTGTTTTACAGTAACAGTCCTGTGAAATGTTCCTCACTACAGAGTTTTCACTTATGTTTCTGAATCCTAACTTCAGCTGTTTTTGGTGCCATCTCTGCCTGCACAAATGCCAAGTGAGTGCAGCTTGAAGTGTGGCCTTTGAGGAGCTGAACATGGCCCTGTGCTTGCCTTGCCATAATCCAATGATGACATTTGAGAAAATCCATTCAAACACATTCATTCAGCAAGTATAATGCACCTGCTCAGTAAATTGCACTAGTTCATACTAACATATAATACTGGTAATACTGCATCTTACGTTTTCTAATAACCATGACCTCTTTGGGGTTTGAGAAGAGGGTGAAGAGTGGGAATGTTTTTCCCATTGAGACCCAAATAAGTTGTAGTTTTCTGACAGTTCTCAATTGTTCTATTCATTCACTCACTCACTCATTCATCCATTCACAGACTTATTAATTTCTTAAATGTGTAACTCTCACCTCCAGAGTAACTATCATTATGTTTATGGGAGTCCAAATTTGAACAAACATGGAAGTTTTGACTCCAGGAAGGTGATTTTTAAGATTTGGTTTCCTTCCAAATCATCTGGGGGGTTCATTTAAGTACATTGTCCAGTGGTCCCTGCCCCCATTTTTTTTTTGATTCATTAGATTTGGATACAGCCCATCAATATACATTTTTTTCTACAGGAATGTCCTCCTCCCTTTCTGTAGATTCCATTGCAGTGGATCTGTAGAGCATTCAGGAACCCTAACCTAGTATTTATATTCAGTGAAAATTTTTGTTAGATATAATGTACTGGAAGTGAGGAGGATATTAGAAAGTCTATTTTTTTTTAACAAAAGATCATGAAATAGAGGTTTCTGAGTTAACTAAGCTCTTCCAAAGCTGTCCTGGAAACAATGAAGTTTTGCTATCAAACTTTCACTAATGTAGTTTATATCACCTTTTTATCCCTCTTGCTGATATATTTTTACAAGATCATTTGCTTATAGTAGAGGAGTTATAAAAGTTATAAATGATTCTAGCATAAACCTGAGAAATTTTTTCTTTCTTATTCGATTTTATCATCAGATCATATTAAAACCTTACCATGTTTACTGTGCTTTTCTTACATGTGACTCAGCCGCCCTCCTCATAGCCTTTTAGATGGAATTCTGCTTGGCATTGTTTTCATTTTCCATCCTATTCATTCTTTAATTCTGTTTCTTGTCAACAGAGGATCAGAACATTTGCAAATATAACCAAGGTTTGGAGGTAGATTGCCCTTTAAATAAATATAATAGCTCATCGTATTAAATGATTTACTTTTATGGAGTTTAATAAGAAATGTTGGGTGTTTTTTTTTCCCTGTAAGTTTGTTTTCCAATGGTAAAAGTAGATTAATGTTCATAATTAAATCAATAATTTACAAATAAAACCTAAACCCATAAACAAAATCTTGCCAATGTCCCTTCATCTCAACTGTATACCAGGTGAAAATTTCTTTATTTGCGAGATAGCTGTTTGTAATATATTTGTAGTTAGTAGAGTTGCTTATTTTAATATATATTTATCATTTTGAATAAGTTACATATTGACTCATAGCAATGATAATGTGCTTTACGTGTTTATGCTACTTTTCACTGAGTATTTTGGCAAAGCTGGGGGGCCACCATGTGATGTGGTCTTTGTGGCCTGTGGTCAAAGCACTGGGCTAAAATTCTAAGACCCAAGTCCAGCCTTCATCCTTTCTCTGCTATTTTTAACATCTGAGCTACAAGTAATTACTTTTAGTACACTAGTAACAACTTATCACTCTCATACTCCAAAAGAAAAATGTTATACTGATAACATTCCCTGAAATGTTATTAATTTTGGAGGTTGAATAGTCCCTGAAAGTGCTATTACTTTTTTTTTTCTTTTTGTCATGGCTAACAGGAATATTGAAAAAAATGATGCTAGATTTTAAGCAAAAAAAATGCTTTCTTTCAAATAAATTGATATTCCCTAACCCACCTACATTTCAGGTAGATACAAGCAGAAGAACAAAAGAGTTCCTTTAACTTCGTGCAATTGCCTACTGAGAGTAAAAATTTATGTTTCTTAGGATATAGTAAAAGGGTTGGAGAGAAAGCAAGTGAAGCTATAAATGTATTTGCCTGCCAAAATATGTAATAAGTCAGTACAAAGTACTCCATCTCATTTTTTAACATGGATATTTAAACAAAGGTAGACATTTATGTGATTTGGTTTTGGTGTGGAGCAAATTACTCTCCTGTCTTTAATTTTCTTGCTTATAAATGTATAATTTCTAGGAGAAAATAAAAATGTTTTGTGCTTATCCATGTGTCGATATGAAAAAAGTAGAAGTTGGGGAAGGAATAAGAGGAGGAGATACAAAAAAAAAAAAAAACTAGAAGTTTGTACTCTATGTTTATATGCTTCTGTGTAAATAAAGTCATAAATATGTTGAAAATATTTAAGCTTTAAAATTATATTGGTATTATAATATATTGATATATGCTTTCCAATTATATTGATAAATTATATTGATATTATAATATTATATTGATATTCGCTTTCCAATTATATTGATACATAAGTACATATTTGAAGTAGCACAATTATGATGGTTCTACATTAATACATCGTATAAGCAAATCTCAACCAAATTAAAAACCAGTGTTAAATATTGTTAGGGTTTTGTTTCTTTTGAAATAAACTTGCCCTTTATACATATTTAATAAAAAGGTGATGTTGTATTTCAAGATGATTTGTTTAGCTATGTTAATGTTTTTAATATAATTTAGACAAATCTGAATTTTAATGTAAGAGACATTTGAAATGGTGCAAAGTCTTAATTTTATTATATTTTTTTCTTGGTTGAAAATGTGCAAAGGAAGTGTAATTAATTCAGCAATTATTTGCAAATTAACATCAAATTCAATAGTTATTAAAGATATTATATGGATCTTACTGAATTGTTTAAAGTGATTGTATAAATTATAGGCATTTGTTTAGATTTTTATATATGACAATATCATTGACAACTTTCTCATCATCTCTGAATGGAAATGTTAAAATTATCGAAGTTGAATACTTGAATATGCATTCACAAAAGAGTGGCCACAAAACTTGCCAGTTATTTTCATCATCTGAGAAACAGTATCTTTTTTGATAAAACTAATTCAAATTTGTTAATATATATTTTATTAACACAGTTTTAAAATTCCAAATGTCTAAACTGGTCCTATCTGTGAATTTCTTTTGGAGTGAAAATATGTTTTTGTTTTCAAATGTCTTATATTCTATTATTTCAGAGAGAAATATACTTAGCAATAGTGAATGTATGTTTTTTTTTTTTATCACTCTAAGTCTTTTAAATAGAAGAATACTAAAGAGTACAAAAGGAAAGAGATTACAATGTTCTAGTGGAGATAAATTAATTCTCACAATTTTAATGTGTTTTTCAATTTTTTGGTTTGGTTGGGACAAAAGAGAATTTAACTCCTGTGTTAATATAGGATGAGTTTGCTTGTATTAGAATGAAAACTTATGGAAATATCACATAAAATTTCTTTAAAATTCATCTTTTCAGGAATTTCTAGGAGTTTACTGGTTTAACAGTTTTTCTTCTCATAAGTTCTGTCAAGTTTACTTTTTAATTACTGACATTTAGAAAGGACTGTGTGTTTTAAAACTTTAATGTAGAGTAATATTAATACAGTAAAACAAAATTAATATTAATTATCTTACAAAATTAATTTTGTAGAAACACTAAATAGCAGAATGTTAAAATTAATAACAGCATGAGCTTTATTTGTAGATACATAACCCTTGTTTCATATTTCATCAGTGCTTCTAATCTATGACTTGAGGATAGTAACTTTCTTCCTGCAGATATCAGACATCAGAAAAATGGGAGTAATAAAAATACTTAGTGAGTTTTGTGAAGATTAGGTAAAATAAACCATAGATAGTTTCTCAGTTATTAGATAATGAATTAGAGTCAGAAAAAATATGTTACTAAAATTTATATAATTTTATTTTAATTTCTCCCTTTGCCTGGCTAGTGCATGAAGAAGTATACTACTTGTAAAAAGAGTAAGACCATAGGAATTCGGGGTTTAAATATTTAGTCTTTTATCATATATGTCTCACCTAGACATGCTCCTTGTATTTAGAACTTATTTCAACAAATGATTTTTCTTCTTGATATTTGTCTTCTAAGTTCTTTTCTTAATTAATTCTTTTATTTATATATGACAGTGGAATGCATTAGAATTCTTATTGCACATATAGAGCACAATTTTTTGTATCTCTGCTTGTATACGATGTATATCCACAATAATTTGTGTCTTCATACATGTACTTTGGATAATGATGTCCATCACATTCCACCTCGTTGCTAATCCCCTGTCCCCTCCGTTCCACTCCCACCCCTCTGCCCTATCTAGAGTTTATCTATTTCTCCCATGCTCCCTCTTTCTACCCCATTATGAATCAGCCTCTTTATATCAGAGAAAACATTTGGTGTTTTTTGGGGAGAAGGGTATTGGCTAACTTCATTTAGCATTATCTTCTCCAAGTCCATCCATTTAGCTGAAAATGCCATGATTTTATTTTCTTTTATTGCTGAGTAATATTCTCTTGTGTATATATGCCACATTTTTTTTTATCCATTTATCTATTGAAGGGCATCTAGGTTGGTTCTATAGTTTAGCTATTGTGAATTGTGCTGCTCTAAACATTGATGTGGCTGTGTCCCTGTAGTATGTTGTTTTTAAGTACTTTGGGTATAGGACCTAGGAGAGGGATAGCTGGGTCAAATGGTGGTTCCAATCCCAATTTTCCAAGAAATCTCCATACTGCTTTCCATATTGGCTTCACAAGCACTCTACCAACTGATCTATATCCCCAGCCCCCATCTTCTTTTCTTTTAATGATCTCAGACAGTTTTCTTTAAAGGCCATATCATATGAGCCTACATTTTCCTCAAAGTGTTAGAACAATTCCTGCCCTGTTCTCCTATTTAGAGACAGTGCCTTATTATAAATGACCACTATCTTGTTCAAATTTTTGTAATAATTTAACCAAACCAATTATATTCAGCAATATGAAATATTCAAACTTATTAAAAATTATTAAAAGCTAAAGCCGAGTGTGGTGGCACATGCTTGTAATCCCAGTGGCTCCGGAGGCTGAGGCAGGAGGATCCTGAGTTAAAAGCTGGCCTCAGCAACAGCAAGGGGATAAGCAATTCAGTGAGACCCAGTCTCTAAATATAATGCAAAATAGCACTGGGGATGTGGTTCAGTGGTGGAGTGCCCCTGAGTTCAATCACCAGTAACCCACCCCCTACCCCCCACCATAAAAAAGCTAAAAACATGTATCTGCTTTGCTTTTATACCATTTGATTTTGTTACCAGGTTACCAGCTTCTCTGATTAATAGTCATGGATACTCTGAGGTACTGTGGCATTGGTAAGATGGTATCTGGTTTGTAGAATCATAGAGACTTTCTAGGCTCCATGAATCCCAACTTATAATGGGAATAAGAGCTGTAGTATTGCAAGATTAGCTCAGAGAAGTAACGTTTTCCAAAGCTGTACAGGCTGTGTACTGCCTTTGATTTTATAATGCATTGTTTCATCCTCTGACAATGCAGAGAATCTGTACCCTCTAATATAATCAAAAGTATCAAGAGATTAAAAAGGCAGAACTTTTCTTTTTTAAAGTTTCAATCTGATGTTCTTACCTTCTCTTTATGGACTTTTGACATTTATGATCTGAAACTTTCTTTAATAGCATTGTTAGTATTTTGGTGGCTGAGTTGAGGACATATTTTATAGAAATTAATTTAAGATAGGAAACATATCTCTGATTGCCTAATACAAAAGGGCCAAATAAGCTCTAAGCAACTCAGTTTTGATAAGGAAAATTGAGAATGTGGGAGGTGTTATTCTCCACATAAAAATTTTTAACTGAGAGAAAGAAAATCCTAAGATCATACATTAAAAGAAGGGAGAGAAAATAAAATCAAAATCCCAAAAGCAATTTCCTTTTCCAATGAAGTTTAGATTATTTGCTAATGGAACTATTCCTTTTGCGGTCAAGAAGCAAATATGATTGTTTCTTTAGAAATGCTGTCTTTCTTAAAACACTCTTGCTTACCATAAAGAATAATGCCATTATAATGTATACATTTATGAATTTTTTATTGACTTCCTAACATACATTATTGCTTGCTCTAGTAACCAGGGATTTGTAATATCTCAGTATAAAAAATGAAGGAAACAAAACAAAGCAAGAAATGTTATATGTGCCTATTATTAATCTTTTAATAGCATTAATATCTTAACATTCTTAGTACACTTTGCATTCCAGTGTTCAGATGCTTATGCGATCAGGTTGGTTTCATTGTTTGCTTTCTCTATCTCTCTTTATTTTGAAGCTGTATGTGTCTACATTACCCAGGTTCATCTCAAATTTCTAGCCTCAAGCAATCATCTCACCTCAGCCACCTACAGGCAAACATCATGCTACTTGGCTGATTTCATTGTTCATTTCCTTCTTGACAAGCAAAAACTTTTAGAAATTTGAACAAAGAACTTATGCTTTCTTGCCAAACTGTTGGCATAAGTAAGTCATTATAAGCTAATTTGAAGGCCTTTTTAATATCAAAATTTCTGTAGCCAAATTTCCTTTAAAATAATATTTAGTTGTGGTTATTAAAAGATAGGTATTCATGTTAAAGAGCATGAAAATAAAGAGGTCAAAAATGAACAAATAAATATTACCATGTAATAATTATTCTTCATGTTTTATTGATGTTTTTAGATTTTAATATAGTATGAATATAAAATAACATTAATATTTCTAATACACTATTCACTATACTAGGTGCTTTCTGTACCTGATTTCTGCAATCACAAAAATGCCATCAAGCAGGCAATCTTTTTATCTTTATGCCACAGACAAGGAAAAAAGTTCCTTGAGGAACAAAATTTACCTATGTTACATAGTTGTTATTAAAGAATCAGTTAAGAAGAACCAAAGGAATGTTAAAAGCAAGGAGTGGAAGGGTGAGGTCTTCCTGTGGAGAGAATGTGGGAGCAGAGGAGACTGGAGGCTGGAAGAGCAATGTCTGGGCTATTACTTATCCTTTAGAAATACCTCAGGGACTTTTTCAGCGTGATGCTCCAATCTGCAACATCACCCCTACACATCAACAAAGTGGGACTGACCCTTTCAAAACACACCATTTGTGAGTTCTCACCATTCTTCAAGAAAGGAGTCTTTGACTACAGCAGCCATGGGACGGGGTAGAGCCGGGATGACAAAGGAACCACCAACGCAGTGCCTTCTCGTTGAAGCCCGCTCTGATGCAAGGCTAGATCCCGGCTGCCTCCCTCTGCCCAAGGCAGACGTGCAGCAGCCAACTCGAACGCCTCACGTCATCATACCTAGTGCCTCAGTTTGGGAACGGGACGCTTTGCCTGATGATGGTGACCCTGACAGGCAGCTGTTACTGTTCCACAGTTGAATGTGGCCTTTTCCCATAGTGCTTCCTCCTTATTGCACAGCAGCATCCGTCCCCCGTGGCAGGATGAATGTGGCTTCTTTATCTTGAGCTCCCTGAGCCAAGCCAACCTGGGACCTCCCAGAGTGGGTGGCTTGCCAGACCACTCCTAAATGACTTTCCTCTGGTTTCCTCCATCACCAAAATATACTCTGTTTTTTTTTTTTTTTTTTTTTTTTTTTTTTTTTTTTTTTTTTTTTTTTTTTATCACTTCCGTGTGACTGACTATATCCCAAGAAAAGCATTTTAAATTATTTTACTGTATTTTTTTCCTTTTCTTTTTCCTCATTTGGATCAGAAATTTTATACAATACCTAAACACTGATGTTTACATAGAATTTCGTATTCTGTAAAGGGAATTTTTGGTCCATTCATAACTAGAATCTTCCACGCTTGACAAATTGGATGAAGGTGACATCACTTAAAATTTCTATAAATCCCTACAAACAGGACACTGTTTAACCTTGAATGTTTGAGGACATTATCCCAAATCTCAATGGCTGCTGTGCATTCTCAAGCTTTTTCTGCTAAGCACAATATAAGTGCAAAACTGGATGCATATTTTTAAATATTCTTTTGTTCACATTTCTGTTACAGTATCTACTGAATCTTTAGCTGAAAACTAGAATTTAGAGTACTTTATTACTAACCCCTTAAATTACTCAGGACTTAATGTAGCATTGCACATCCTTGTACAGTAAAATCGCTTTGTTTTACTAAAGAGAAAAATATGAGTGGCAAAATTAAAATATATATGTGGTATATATTGAAATGTACATAATTCTATCTATAGATTTATATGTGTACACACTCCTGTACAACAGTTATATCAAACTATATAATCATTCACACCAACTTTATTAAAGGTATTTGCTTTTCCAGAATTTAAATTGAATTGCTCTCAATATTAAATGAAGTGATAATAATAAAAAAAAATCAGTTAACTAAACCTGAACAATTAAATACTAACTATGCAACAGTGCACATTAAATACACATATATGATAAGCAAAGTTTTTATGATAAACAAGCTCATGATAAACTTTTAGAAGTTAACATCTGCACCTAGTCATCAGAATGGCCAACTTGTCCCTTTCCATTAAACAATTTTGAAATTAGACAAAACATATGAAATCAACTTTTCAGGCACTTGATGAAAGACTCAGCAGAAGACTTCATCCTCCAGAGGAAGGATATGAGTGATCTGAGCCCTTCATTTCACCCTCATTTTCTTCGTGACATCACATCCAGAGCCAGCTTGTATGGAGGTGGAAGTGCATTGCTGGGGAAGAGTGGGGCTCTCACAGAGCTGAGGGCATGGGCCCGCAGTCTGAGGCCTCTGAAGGGGCTGGGATTTGTGGAACAGTGCCAGGAGAAGAAGGCTGAGAAGACGCTGTTGACAGACGTCATAGGAATGTTCCCCTTGTACCTTTGGCTGAAAACTGGTCTGCTTTTGCAGCAGTTTTTGTAAACTTTAAGGGAGGGTGTTATGTTTTTGGTAAGTGAATAGAGAAACTGAGGACAGACTAAGTTAGGACTCCTCTGAATTCCACTCCTGAGAGAATGAATAAATCTCCAGGAATTCCTTGGGCATTCAGAGGAGACCTAGGAAAAGCCAAATATTGATGGCTATTCCTAAGAGTGAGATAAAAATTTAAATACAGCCAGTTAAATAGTACAGAAATTATACATAATAATAAATTATACCTAATACCTAATGAAGTAGATCTGCCATTAATTTAATTCCTGACAGAACAAAACTCAGCAACCCTTAGAGAAGACAAGCCTTCATACGAAGACGCAGCCACAATGCTTATCCAGAATTACTAGTTAGGAAAAGAAGGATAGTGTGACACAAAATCAAACAGAAAGAACTACCAATAAAGACAGACTTTAATATAGAGATATGTGAGCCCTGGGTTCGATCCCCAGCACCAGTAAGAAAATCTCTCTCTCTCTCTCTCTCTCTCTCTCTCTCTCTCTCAGGAGGGAGGTGTGAAATTTGGATAAGAAAAGATTTTTTGAAGAAAATTTTATACATATTTATGCATTTAGAGGAAAATATTATCCATATTTTGTGCATTTAGAGGAAAATATTATCCATATTTTGTGCATTCATAACGGTAAACAGATGGGAAATCTTAGCAGAGAAAATAAAACTAGAAAATGGACCAAAGGGATATCTAGAACTGTAAAGTACAATATTTGAGGGTTTAAATATCAATAGTAACATTGAATAATATAAAATATAATATAAAAGGAAGGATCAAGAAAATTGAAGATAAGTAAACAATACAGCTAAATGGAAGAGCCCAAGATAAAAAGAAAAAGGAAAACAAAATGAGAAGAACTTCAATGGCCAGTGAAACAATATAAAATATTTTTTCAGAATTCCAGAAAGAAGGGATAAACCATAAGAGAAAAACATATTTTAAGAGATACTATCGTCTTTTGTTTCTGGTCTAAATTTGGTGAGCAACATAACCTGTAATATAGGAAGTTTCAAAAATGCCAGGCTTAGCAAACTACACCTAGGGCTGGGGAGGATATAGCTCAGTTGGTAGAGTTCTAGGCACATAATTTTACAATGAAGAATCCATTAACCTTTTCTGTGGGGGAATCATTTTCTTATACATTATATTGCCTAATTATCTGATCCTTTGGAAAACTGATTCTGAGCTTGATTCCGAAAAGCTTAACCAAAATGTTTCTAACTTTAAAATAAAGTACTTTCAGATTGCTTCATAAAGAACCAGATTCAAATTACTATTTTTTAGACCAATAATGAGACTGCCTTCTCAGGAGGTAATCGACTCATCAAGACAAATTGTTATTACATTGTATTGGTATTTACTTGCTGTGTTCCCACCCAGATCCCACAGGTAAGTAGAAAACAAACAAACACTTTGCACAGAGGCTACCAGAATGTGCTCTTGCTTTCCTTACAAATGGAGTGCCATCAAACAATCCTGGGACTCCAAAGTATGACTTTGGATACCAATAGGGAATATATAGACTTCCTAAAGAATAGTTGAGAGGCTACTTTCATTTTGCTTTCTACTTAATATGCAGTCCATAATAACAAGTATTTTCTGATTTGCTATTTTGTTCTAAGGCATAGGAGAGATGGAACCTGTCCTGACCAGGTGCCCAGAGCATAAACATCACAATAATGAGTAGGGATGGCTGTTGGCAGACAGGGATAAGAAGCAAACAAATATGAACAGATGTGAGTTGGTAATGAAATATTTTAGAATATTCTCAGCTTTGAATTTTGGCCATTTGAATAAAATACCCTTATAATAGGAGAAAGAAAAAGTGGAAATTTCCTACTTAAAATATGAACAGATGCTACAAATCCTCTGGATCTGTAGTTGCTTTCTTTATGACTCTGACTCTTATCTATTTGTCCTTTTCTGTGAGTTATGAACTTTTTAGAGATAAAAGTTACAGGAGAAGAGATGAAAATTATACAATGAACCTGCACATTTTTATTCTGTGTCAACACAAAACTAAGTTGTCCTTTATTCTGCAAACAGTTTGTATGCACACTAATTTGAGAGTGAAGTTAGATTATTCTTCACTTTATTTGGGTCTTTTGATCTAACTTTGATAACTAACCTTGAAATAAAATCAAAGAATTTTCTATAAAAAAATTAGAAAGCAAATATGTCACATTAATTTTTAAAATGTTAAAGTGTATCTATTTTGCAATAAACTGCTTCCACCAAACAGAAAAGAAAATCGCTAGCAGAGCATGGTGGTGCACGACTATAATCCCAGCAACTCACTCCTGAGGCAGGAATATCACAAGTTCAATGACAGCCTTAGGAACCTTGAGCAAGTTGCCTACAACTCAGTGAGACCCTGTCTCTAAATAAAGTTCAAAATAGGGCTAGGGATGTAGTTAAGTGGTCAAGTGCCCCTGAGTTCAATTCCTGGTACAAAAAAAGATAGACAAGAAAAGAAAATCTCTAAACAATCAGTCCCTATATTTTTCACAATAGAGTGGACCAATGTGGAGAATTTACTTAACTAAAAAATGTTCCAGCTGGGCGCCATGGCACATGCCTGTTATCCCAGTGGCTCCAGAGGCTGTGGCTAGAGGACCATGAGTTCAAAGCCAAACTCAGCAACTTAGCATAACCCTAAGAAAATTAGAAAGACTTGTCTCAAAATAAAGTATAAAAAAGGGCTGGGGATGTGGTTTAGTGGTTAAGTGCTCCTGGGTTCAATCCCTGGTACCAAAACAAACAAACAAAAAATCATAATTGTTAGATGGGTTGTAAAGGAGGGATAAAAGAGATAAAGATGGAAATGGAGATAGAAGGGGATAAGGAATGAAGAACATCATGAGCACAGGAAAAAAATTGGGTCTTTTAGAAAAAAAATTTAAAAAGTTACAGATAAAAATGGTTTTTATTGCAATTGGATAATGGTGTTAGGCATGTTTTAAGGGTCTATTTTATCAAGGTCATTGTTTATGCCAGGTTTTGCGCTATGTACTGAAAATACAGAGCAAAGTGAGGTTCCACTGAAACATATACATATATATATATATATATATATATATATATGAATAAAATAAATTATATATAAATGAAATACTACTAAAATATAATCATAGAGAAAAACAACAACCAAATAAATTGAAACAAACCCTTGGGCTATAAACATGATTACGTTTGTGCCTGGGAGAATCAAGGGAGCCATCACAGAAGTGACAGGTTAGCCATTTGGAAGGACAAAGAAAGGTTTTTTTTTTTGTAAAAGTGAGTGGGGAAAGGCATCTGAGAGTGAATACCAATATAAAAGAGGACAAAAGCAGATTTGCATGTTTGAAGAGTTATTATAACTTCTTGTAGTGGAAATGGCTAAAAGGGGTCATCTTTCCATTTGGAGACTAGAAGCAGCAGAGTGCAGAAATCCAGAGGGAAGGTAGCCACCAAGGTGAGGGAGATGGAAGAAAATAAAATGATTTCCATGTGTCTAGCTGGGTGAAAGTTAGTGTCACCAACACAGAAAAGGAATACAGGAAAAATTAATCTTTATTTTGTTGCAAAGAGAAATAATTTCACATTAAGGCAGTTTTAAGGTGTTTTGGGACATATCCTGTAAATTACAAGTCATATGGATAAGTCTGAGTTGGAGTGGGATGATTAAAGAAGACCGGAAAATTAGTTTTGCAAATTAAAACTGCTTGGAGAGCTTTAAGTTAAGAATGAAAGGGTACTAGTGGAATCTTGAGAAATGGCACATTATTCATATGGCAAATAATTATCTCTCATTGGTTGTCATAAGAATAACTTGAGGAATGTCAATGCAGAAAATTGATTTACAAAAAAATTGTTTTGTTCGTAAGTGTCTGTAAACATCTCAACTTCAAAATTAAAAAAAAAAACAAAACATGAACATGATTTAGGTATGAGATTAAGTACATGGCCATGAACTTTAAAGATTTCAGAAAGGAGTGGGTTAGGTGTACATTTAAAACATAAAGAATGAGACGTGAAGATGTGGCAAGAGTGTGAAGCCTGAGAACTTCTGGATGGACTTGGCATGAATGGAGGAGGGCCTGGTGTGAATAGAAGTACTGGAGCTTGTGATCAAACAGCTTTTCTTGACATCGGTAGGTTCTCAGAGAAAATTTTTACTGTAGTGGAGGACAATGGAGATCATGGAAGCATTCATAGCAGGTGGTTTACTAGGCAAGAGGCAGAACACTGAAAGTGGTGAAGCCTGACTAATTGGCTGAGTCAGATAATAATCAAGAGCTTTTCCTTTTGCCTTTCTCATTAAATAGTTTGAATTTTCCTCCACAGTCTGTAGGGAATTATGGCAAGTATAACCAAGGGGTCCCATGATTATTTTTATTTTTATTGATTTTTTTTTTTTTTTTTGCATGAGAGACATTGCCATATGGCAGTCTGGATACCGTATTGGAAAGTATTATTCCCTAAAGATAGGGAAACACACACACACATGAAATATTTCACACATATGCAATAGGGGAAATAAACAGGAATCTTTGCTTCTGACCATTTTTTTTGGCATTCATTTTTGTACCCCCCAAATTAGCTTTAAATTTTATAGTTCCATATTCTGAGCTGTTAACTCAAGTATTTTCCTTCCACTGTCTTTTACTGTTTTCTTTTCTTTGGTGGTGGTGGAGTGGGTATCGGGGATTGAACTCAGGCCAGGGATTGAACTCAGGGGCACTTGACCACTGACCCACATCCCCAGCCCTATTTTGTATTTTATTTAGAGACAGGGTGTCACTGAGTTGCTTAGAGCCTTGCTTTTGTTGTGGCTGGCTTTGAACTCTGAATCCTCCTGCCTTAAGCTCCCAAGCTGCTGGTATTACAGGCATCCAATAGCATGTTGGGCTCTTCTTCTGTTTTCTAGTGTGCTATGAAACCAGAAGCTAAAATAGTCCCAACAGATTTACCTTCATTTAACTACTTGGTAGGGTGAGAGCATGATACCATTTTGAACCTGACACTTGGGCACCATCCTTTATTGTGACTTTTCATCCTGTTTCAGCTATTCTTTTTAAGGTAATAAAGAGATTTTTTTTCATTCAACATTCCTTAAATCATGTTGGCCATTTTACTCTAAGATGGAGCCTGTGCTAGGCACGTTTTATCAACTTCTGAACTCTGATTATTTGGAAGTTGGAAGGAAAGTGTTTATAATACCAGCAAACATATTTATTGGGAACCCTGGTGGGGTAAGAGGGAACACTGAAAAAAATACAGCATTAGTGTGCTTTTTTAAAAAAAATAGCTTTGTTTTGTGGAGGTGAAAGCAGGAGAAAAGGAAACCATCTGGGATGAAAACACACAATGCATAACTGTGTCATGCCACCTATTTGTTCATTTGTCTCTCAACAGATCAGGAGCTCCTGGAGTGTTAAACTTAGACTTTGCTGTTTTTTTTTTTTTTTTTTTTTTTTTTGTACTAGGGATTGAACTCAGGAGAACTCAACCACTGAGCCACATTCCCAGCCCTATTTTCTGTTTTATTTAGAGATAGGGTCTCACTGAGTTGATTAGCACCTCACTGTTGCTGAGGCTGGCTTTGAACTCTCCCTCCTCTTGACTCAGCCCTCTGGAGGCACCGGGAATACAGGGGAGTGCCACCTCTTGGGCTAGATTTGCTTCTTTCATACTCAGTGACTTAGCATGGCATTTTAAACATGTTGGCATGCCTACTACCTGTCAAAATTATGAAACATGAATCTTTACTGAAAGATTAGTATTTCTCATTCATAGCTTATCCTTGCTAGATTTGTATCCAAAGCTATATTTTGTGGTTTAGCATTGTAATTTTTTAAAAGATGCATTTATTGAATGGTACAATCCATTTTGGTTCCAGATGACTGTATTAGCAAATTAATACTTTTCAAAGATGTATAAAACCATTTTTAGGGGTCCATTATCCTACACACTATGTGAATTATCTCAGTCTATGTGGACCCTTACCCATTCTAACACAATTAACCTTCTACTACTTCTTAACAGCTTCATCTGTGATGCTTTCATTAATTAGCAAGATTTTATATAAGTCATCTAAACCTGGCCAGATAGCCAGGAAAATGCTTATGAAGCAAGAAACTAAGATTATATTTTCACATTCAAAGTAAGGAAGTATGCAAAGATCTATGAAGTAAATCCTGGTGTCATAGCTCCCTATATTTTGAAAGGCTATCCTTTTAGAGTTAATGGCTGCTATATCTCTATATCCAGTTCTAGAAAGGAGATGGAGTTAGGAAAGAAAAAGCATTAAAGAAAACCTCTATTCTTTGGAACCATAATGAGAAATAATCAGTGACCTTAATGAAAACCTGTGAAAATTTAAAATAAAAGCACAGCTTTTAAAGGGTTTTACCAAGTGTTTTCTTTTTCCTCAAATGGGGTAACCCACAGATCCCAAATGGAGGAAAACTCAAATGAAAGCCAACTAGGAAATTTTGGAGGGGTTGTGTTTCAATTTTGGGATTATCTGCTTGATAGAGCTAAATTAAAAATGAAGAAGAAAACAAAATGAAGGACAACTCCATCAACACTTAGTGTGCCCCCGATGTGATAATATTCTGTGTCTCTGCTACTTAAATAAGACAAAGTTCCCATCCTTAAAACTTTCTCACGTTAGTGCAGAAATGGACAAGTAATTGAGTAATTATATTACTAATGAGTGATAAAACAGAAATCTGTGACAATTTATAGAGCAAACAGAGGAATAAGCCATCAACACTGAAACTAAATCAAACAAGTAGAGGAAAGGGGAATCACTGAACATAATTTCCCTCCATACATATGCTAGGTTCTTTTATATAATATTTAATATTAACTAGATAAGACAAAAGAATAGCTGAAAAAGAAATATCAGTGTTTTATTTAAATTTCAAAATTAAAAATGCTTACTTTCTACACAATCTGCATATCCTTAACTACATTATTTTGCTGTCAATAATTCAATATTTCCTTAGTAAGGTAGAATCTTGTTAGTATAATAAAAATGACATGTACCTTTTTTTCTCAGTACTGGGGTTTGAACCCAGGACCTTATATATGCTAAGCAAGCACTGTACCACTGAGCCACATCCCCAACTCCATGTTTTTATTTTTCTGAAGCTTTTTTCTCTTTACAAATGAGCCAAACCGAGTTTTTGTAAACTTTGCAAAACGGCATTTGTTGGCAATATTTTTTTTCTCTCTCTCAAAAACAGTGACTATTATATTGAAAGAACAGAATGAAATAAAGTGTAGTTGATCACTGAAACATGGACTTATTTAAAAATGACAATTTGGTTACCTTTTTTTAAAAAAACTAACTTTGGAAAGATATACTTGTGATTAGAAACTGTTCCCAAAGACACTATAGAAACTACTGATTTGGGATTCACTCTAGAAAGTGTGACATGTTTGCAAAGTAACAACCTTGTGGTTCATGCTTTTTTTAATATTAGTTCCAAATGTGGAAATTTGTCTAGATTAGAATTTGGGGCAGCAGTATGCAGAGGGGCCAGTAGGCTGATGGACAGCTCTGACCTTGATTTCTATTCCCTTGACTTCAGGCAGGTGATCTTATCCTATAAGCTCTGGTTATCTTCTCTCTAACTTGAGGAAATGGGCCCAGGGATCCCTGAGATTCTTTCCTAGAAGAGGAAGATCTTAATGTCTGAGAAAAGTTGGTATCAGGGAAAGAGCATTTGAAAGGAACTGATTTTAAAAGAGTTGCATAATTGCGTAGATAATAATGGAGAAAGGTTTGGCTAGAATTTTTCCAAAAAATTTTAACAACTAGTTTAAAAATTATATTTGCATTTTACTTATAAAATTTAGGTTGCTGTTCCACTATGTATGCATTCTTAGAATAAAGAGATTGCACATTATTAGACTAAAGAATGATTTGTGTTGCCTCCTAGGGCATCATCACTGCAGGAGAATGTAAGGCCACAGCCTTCATCCCTCATGTAATTTTCAGTACTTTCATAGAAATAGTTGGTTTTGAATAATTATTGGAGGGCTTTGATTATTTTTCTAAGGTTCTCTCTGAATTCCTTGAAATTCACATATTCATCTAAATCCCATCTAATCTCATCACTCCTATTTGTTATTTTGTTTCCAGGTGTTTTAACCTGATCCTTATTTCTCCATGACCAAGCAGGGACTTGTCAGTTTTGTCAGTCCACTTCCTCTAAGTCCACTTCCCAGTATCCTTTGTATTTGTTAAGATTTTCAATTTGCTTATTTCCCCCATCTGTTCCCAGCAAATCTGACATACTTAGTAAAAGAAATGGGAGAGTAAGTCTGTGAGAATTTTCAAGTGGAGGTCATTTTGTACACATGGTCTCTTCATTGGCAAGTATTTCTATGTGACACACATATATATGTGATTTATAAATGAAGAGTTGGATAGTGCATCCTGCTTCAACAGATTTCTCTGACCTGGTCCTTATGTGCCTGTGACACTAGGAGTTCCACCCTGGATTAGGAAGATTCCTATTAAAGCAGGGCATAGGTGCAGGGTGGCAGCAGCTTCCATCTACCCCACCAGCCCTTCTTCCTGAAGCCTGATTCCTTGGCCTCTCCTGCTGCCCTGTGGTCTGTTGCCATCGGAACAAAGACATAAGATGAAAGAGGACCAAAGTGAGAGGAAGGAGAAGCAGAAGAAGACTATTTATCAGTGGAAATAAATTCCATGCAAGTTATAAAATATGTCATATGTTTGCATTTAATGGAATCCATAGAGTTAGGTTGTTGTGGGCATAATTATTGCATAATTATTGGAGGGATAAAGAGAGAGATTCAGACTGAAATTGGATAGTTACGTTGAACTAATGTGTGAAGGAACAGATGAGTGTGCTCTCTCTGCCCACTCTTGGGGAGGAAGCTGACTCGATTCTGTCATACCCTTTGTTTGGGTGAAGGGTAGGACAACTGGCACAGTCACCACAACAGTCACCACAACTCTCCTATAAAAACATCTTTAATGCCTTCTTTCTTCTATGTCCACCCAGGGGAGCAGGTAGAAACAAGTATCATGAGTTTTCCCTTCATTTCTTTTCCTTAAACTTTTGCATTTGAGTTTTCAGTTATCTTTTTCTCTGCCTTACATCTAACCTCTGTGGACTTTGTTCTTGCCTTGCCAATCTGTGTTGGCCTATTTCTTCTGACCTTCTGAGTTATCTCCAGCACTGTAGTCACGGTGTTTTCAGGGTCGAATTCAACTTCATTAACTTAATTCTCAGTCCATTTGAGGAAATAAATTAATGTCCTCAAAGATAAAGCTGCTTTCCCAGTGGTTGGAGGAAAGGGTAAAGCCAAAATGAATCAGTGTCCTTATTCCACAATTAACTTCTCAACATGCCTTGCAGAGTATGGCTTTTTCAATTCTGTTTCCAAGGTAAAGAAGAAGGGGAGGGGGGAAGAGGGTTGAGGGAAGAGATGAGGAAAGGAGGAGGGGGAGCATTTAAAGGACAAAAGAGAAATACATTTTATTTTACAGAGTAAATTTTATAAACTCAAATAATGATTACAGCAGAACAGGTCAATCTTTCGCATCACAACACTGAGCATTTTCTAACCTTGGGGAAGGGCAGAGATGGATTGTACAAAATTCATCATATCATTGCTTAAGCTATTATGTCATCTGGCAGCATAGATTCAGATTGACTCTTTTATTGTACCTTTAAGTAGAATGTTTGAAAATGGATTTAAAGGGATTGTTATGAGATTGAAAAAAAATTATAGCTATATAGCTACAAGAATTTTTTAAAAAATGATATGTCAAATGTATCTAAAATGGACAATCAGGTAACAAGTCTGAATAGCTTGAAAGAATTATAGCTTGTTCAAATTATACAGGAACAGGAAAGTTTGAAGTCAGCTAAATAAGAGTCTTACTCAAGATGCTGTTATTAAACTTGCATTTTGCAAAAGCTGGCTGTTGATTATATTTTTATTTTCTCTGTAAAAACATTTCAAAGAAATTTGTAATTTCATATCTATGAAAAAATATGTTTTTAATTTGGGCATATCATTATATCAAATACTAATTATTTCTTTTTTGTGTGTGAAATATTAGCCTGGTGAACTTTAGTTATTAGGGAAGTATTGATAGGGATGACTATCAGGTTAAAGTTTAGAATAGAGTTTGAATTTTGAGATTGGTTCTGTCACTTTATTTGTGTTATACTAGGAAGTTTAATAGATTTTAAGTGTTTGATTATTAATCTATAAAATGTATTATAGTATAGAGCAGTTTAAATACTCTATTTATATTTTACCATGTTTAGCACAAAGTAGATGGTTAATATATGGTAACTTACATCATAACTAGATCAGTAGATTTCATAAATGCTTAAAATTTTTAATAACATTTTATTGAAACACTTTTCATGAGAAATTCTAAAAATATAAGACTTCTTAAAATAGAAACTAATAATATTTTAATATAAAACCTTGTAGAAAATTCTCTCTATAAGGTCTATAATAGGAAAAGGAAAAAAAAAATCTCTCTGTAAAGAGCCAGATAATATATTCTACACTTTGCGGTTTATCCAGTTTCTCTTGCACTATACAACTCTGCCATTAGAGCATGAAATCAGTCATAGAAAATAGGTGAACAAAGGGCATGGCTGTGTCCCAATTAAACTTTATTTAAAAGACAGTGGGTCACACTTGTAGACTTTCCTTTGTCAAGTCCTGTTGTAGGTAGTCTGCTTTCTCTTCCCTTCACCCATTTACCTTTTCAAATGAATAACTATGTGGTTTTTTGGTTCTTAGAGATAAGGTATAGTTATCTATGCCAAGATATGTGCTCCTCATATATTTGTCCTTAGAAAGAACAGAAAATTTGGAACTAATCCTGCATCACTGAAGAGTTTTCCTTCAGAAACAAAAATACTAAGAATGATAGAGAATAAGTGATTATTTATAGAATTTGAGCACACTCATATGGGAGTTGGCTAAATAGTCTGTGTGAGACTTTTACTTCAGTGTTGGATTGAAGTCTGCCAATCATGAATTGAAGGAGGAAACAGGCAAGAAGGAGGAGAAATCAAAGACAAACCAGAACACAAGAAAAGGTACTGGAAACCCACCTCTAGGTCTCCACCTTTAGTGAAGCAGAGGACTTCCAAAATCCAGCCCCTGCCCTATGCCTGGATCACATAAGATAGATATCTGGCAGGTGCTAGAGAGGCTTCAGGCCTGGGACAGGGAAGCTTCCTGTTCTCGCTAGCTGACCATGGCTTCCTCTTCATTTCCTCTGCAGAGCTCACTTGAAGCCATTCATAACCCTGAGCTATGTAGGAGAAAAATTCAGGGGAAGTTTCCACACAGCTATATTGACAGAGTACCACAAATTCTGTAGCTGCATTACAGGATCACCTGCCAAGGAATTCAGAGACAATGTCAATCAGTGTCATTCAAATTTAATCATGCTACCTTACTTCAGTTTCTGAAATAGCTGGAGGACAAATACTGCTGACTTCAGTATTTAAGAAACTCCAAAGAGCATCCACATTCCCTCCTCACTTACCCATCTGAATAATTGAAGGAACTTCAAGAAAAAAAGAGTGGTGATCATCAATGAGATTGCCCCACATCAGATTCCTCTCAGACTCTCTTGTTTGTCTTCCTCAGGCTGTCTCTTCTCATTTTTAATTCTCTCATATTTCCTAATATCCTCAAAATGATTGTCTGGAAGCTTGTATTTCTTTATATTGAAGATAAGATTCTGCCTTCAAAGTATGAGAACCATCACCAGAAAACAAAACATGTACATTACTTGAACACAGAATCACTAGGTAGGGCCAGAAGATATAGTTCTGAAACTGAATCTAGATATGGAAACTTTTGGAAGGATCTTCATAGTTTGCCTTAGTTTCCTTACACATTTCTTTTTTGCATTTATTGCCTACTTCTCATCCCTAGGAAGCTTTCCAGCAAACACATGCTTCCTAACCATGTCTTCATGAGTCTAAATACACTCAAGCATGGGAACAATAATAGGAGTATCATGCACCAGCTAGATGAAGCCACACAGTGATTATTGGTATTCAGAAACATAGTCTTTATTGCTCTCCTGTGGTTAGGAGAGCAATCCTCATGCTAATAAAATAATGCAAACCAAACTCATTGTGAACATTTGTGTTGCATCCAACACCAGCTGCAGTTCTCTCCCCTAACTTCTACACAGCATGAAATAAAACTTGGCACATATTTCCAAACCAACAAATTATTTCCAAAATTTCCCCTGCTAGGTATGAACCCCATGAAATAAGCAATTAGCCTCTTGCTACACAAAGGTTGTTCCTGAACCATCAGTGTAGGCATCATCTGGGATCTGGCAAGCAAAGTAGATCTCAGTCCCAACCCCAGAGCCCGTGAATCAAAGTTTACATTTTAGTAAAATCTCTTTGTCATATGTGGGCACATTAAGGTTTGAGAAGTACCAACTTAACTCTTAGAATCTCACTAAATTGTAAATCGTCATATAATACTTCCACAAATGGTAAAAAGTATTGAATGAGATATTCCATGCCAAGAATCTGGCACAGAAGCCTGGGGTAAAAGGACTTCCCTCTACTAAAAAGAAGGCAAGGCACACTTTTGCGACTGTCTGGTTGCTCATGAAGGCTGATGAAAGAAGCTGTAACTGTTCATAGGCACTAACCTACAGAAAAGGGCTTGTCTACTCCTGGGAGTGCAGCATTGAGAACACATATCAGTCAACTTCGTCCAGCTCATGAAAGATGTGCCAGCATGTCTCCAGTCCTATGTGTGGAGGGAGTCCCTGAGCTGTTGACTAGACCAGGTTACTTAGTCCAAAGCCAGACTATCTTGTTGTCATATCTCCTGCAAGTATAATGAGACTCAAAAAAAAAAAAAAATTCCTGCTTCATTCGTGCATTAATTCCCAGAAGCAAATTACTCTCGGGACCATTGTAGTCAAGCAATATTCTGTTTTAGTCTTCTTGCCCCAAAGATGAAGACAGCTGTAGAATACAGCTTTGTAATTGTACAGTTCTTCTTACAAATGCAGCGTACATACACTGCTCCCATGAGTTTAGCCTGTGTCTTCCTAGTTGATTTAGCTAAAGCAATGTAGATGGAAAGGATGGGGTGCCCAGAAGCTTTCAGTCCCTTCATCTAAAAATCAGTATTGAGTACCCAAGGTGTGTAACACCCTTCATGAGTTGTTCTTAAACCTGATGTTTTTATCATGTTGTTGGTGGGTGAGCTTAGTGTGTATCTATACTTATATATAGAAAAGAGATAAAGAAAAATGCTTTCTATGTGAAAGTTTACATATCATGTTGATAAATAAATAGCATTTACATAGCAGTAGGAAGAAGCATATAGAAATTGCTAACTAGCCTTTCTAATCTTTTAATGCCAAGGATACTAGGTGTTCACTTAAATTGTTCACATAGATTTCAGTATATAAATACATTGACTAGGCCCCTATCTGCTATAAAAGCAAATGTGTGGACTTTTGAATACTGACAATAATGATAGATGTAAAATTATATATATTACTTCAAACAGATTGTTAATTCTTTTCAATATAACTCATCTTCCCAAATGAGATCATTTGTCACTCTAATGTTTGCTATTTGAAAATATCATTATAAGTATATGCTAGCTATGCATATTACACAACACATTTCACCCCATAAACACATAAAGATGACTGGATTTTTTGGAGCTGTTTCTAGAGGCAAAAAAAGAATGGATCTTTTAAAATAATTTGTAATATAGCTACCAGAAATAAATATGCAATACCAACATGGATGATCCAGAAAAAATTTCCATTCCATTAATCTACATTTTGATCACTTCATCTAGTACTGTTTTTTCTTATCAATTCAGAGAAATACTGTATTGTTGAAAGCTACACTTAGTACACTTAGGTGTACTCTTAAAAGTATTTTACTCCTATTTGCCCAGAATTGATCACCACACTTTAGTGTACCATAAAAAATATGCTGGGTTTTATGCCTGTAGCCTGTTTTCTAAAAGTGCTAAGCTTAGCAGGATTGCACTGGTATGATCATGGCTTTTGAATCTAACAGATTTTATGTTTTCAAACTACATGGATAATGATAACACATGGTCAGTTTTCCATTTAGGGCTGGAATTTTTCTGTCTCCTGGGGCAACCCCAGATAATTCTGGGCTCTCTTTTATACTCAGCCTTTTAAGGACTTGATTACAGTTTGGGCTCCCCCAAGTCTTTTTTCCTTTTGCTAAACACTTTGATTTTCAACAACTGCTCTACAATGCCCTGGTCTTTAGGACTTTCTCTCTCCCAAGCCTCTCTCTATGATCTACTCCAGTTAAATGTCTCTAGTTAAACACATGGGTTCAATCCCTAGCACTGGAAAAAAAAGAGTGTTGGTTTCAGTTCTTTCTCCCCTGTATATCCATAGTCTTAACGGTACAGTTTTTCAGTTCCTCCTACAAGTGCAGGGTATATTTCTCACATGAATTTAGGCTGTTACTTACCACTTGATTTAGTTAATGAGATGGAAATGATGGGATGCTGCTTTTGAGACTAGGACATCAGAAGCTACCATGTTTCCACTCCCCTCTTATATTTTTGTTATATTCATAAGCAGAATGTACACTGACTGGTCCAAGGAGGAATGAGAGATACATGGAGGCCACCCAGACCCAGTCCACAGCCCAGAGCCAGATTTCCACCTTGACTGGGATCAGTAGAGGTTCCCAAATGACCTGCAGATACATGAGAGAGAAATGTTTATTGTCATATGCAAATGAGATTTTGTAGTTGTTTGACAGCACAAATGAACTGATACAGGTCTGTTCTAGTTAAAGTGATATCCAGGACAAAATGTGAAGGATAGGTGCCTTTCTTTGGGACACTTAGGATTAAGTGTTGTACAATTGCATAATCCTATTTGTGAAATGTCCCAGGTTATGCTTCCACATAGACTAAAATGATGTTAATACAATGAACTCATCTCCTATATTGCTTATTATTACATTAGTACTGCAATTGTGTGGGTGTGTATGCTTTTGTTTGTTGTTTATTTGTTTGTTTGTTTTTGCAGTGCACAGAATTGAACCCAGAGCCTTGCACATGGTAGGCAAGTGCTCTACCACTGAGCCACACCCCCCAACCATGCATTTGACTGTTTCTTTGTTCAAATTAAAAACATTCTTGGTTCATATAGAATCACTATGGCAGATGACCTCATCATTTGCTCATTTGTTTAATATTTTAAAATATGATCTAAATATGTAGGTTTTTTTGTTGATCCTCATTAAATTTCAGTTTGATGATTTGGCTATTTGAATTTTGAACTAAACCATGCAAAATTCATCTCATAGAATCATCCTATGTAATGTTCCTTAAAAAAATCTTTGGTCAGATAAATTTCCTAAAATATTTATACTGTATTATTATCTTGCATATTTTGATAAACATCAGATACTCAAAAGTTCTGAGAGGTTCTTCAGACTAAAAATAAATAAAAATAAATAAAAAAGAAAAAAGATAAAAAATAAATCAAATTAAGCTTTACTCACCTAATATTTCTCAGATTTATCTTTCAGATAATACTAATAGTATTCAATAAAGTAATGTTCTGCCTAATGTAGTTTATGAATTGTCAACCTAAATCTATCAATTTTTTTTAAATTTAGATTCATCTTTCCAATAATATTACCTGTTAGTTCCACATTTGGATGAATATTTAAGATGATGTATGTCTTCATCCAAGATACTGAGAAAAATAGTAAAAAGGTAGTGTTATGATAAACAACTGAAAATCTTTAGCTATTATCTGCCCCTGATTATGTGATATTTTCTAATTATTGTTTTTCAATCAGAAATTCAGAAAGTATTCACCTACTTGATATATCATCCATCCTACACTATTTCTTTTAGATCACAAAATTAAGATAACCTTTTTCAGTGTTTTAAAATCAGAATATTTCCCTATTTAAAAACAGAATATACCAAAGGTAATTTTGGTTGTATTTTACAGTTTTAAAATTTTTGGATTGTAGAGTAAATGATACTTCTTATAGATTGTTATAATTTAGAAATTCATTTTCTCCCAAAAGTCCATTTATTCCAGGCTTGCCCCCCCCCTACCCCACCAATGGGGCTACTGGGAGGTGGTGGAACTTTTAGGAGGTGGGGCCTGGTGGAAGGAAGTCAGGTCTTTGCCCACCCCTCATCTCCTTGTTTTCCTAGCTGTCATGGGATAAGCAGCTTTGGTTTACCACACACTTCCCTACATGATTTTCTGCTCTGCCACCATCTACAATGCAATAAAGCCAGCTTACCATAAACCAAAACCTCTGAAACTCTGAGCCAAAATAGACCTTTCCTCCTTTAAAGTGGATTTCTCTCAGCTATTTCTCACAGCAATGGAAATCTAACACAGAGATGATTTAGAATTAGTTAGGTAATATACTACCTACAGAGGAAATAAGACTCACAGAACACTAGTTACTGTTTTTGTCTTACATATAATAATAACTTGGTGTGTGCATTTATCTTCCATTTCATATAAATTCAAAACACATGCACAAGAGGCTACCATTCTACCTGCTGGAAGGTCTTATTTGCAAGATTTGTGTGTGTGTGTGTGTGTGTGTGTGTTTCTTCCCTCCCTCCCTTCTTTTCTTCCTTCCTTTCTTCCTCTGTCTCTTTTGCAGTGCTGATGACCATACCCATAGTTTCATGCATGCTAGGCAAGCATTTAACCACAGAGCTATGCCCCCAGCTCCATATTCTAAAGTTTTACTTGTAAAAAATCTAACAGGAGTAGTAATTTCTTCAGAGTAGTAAAATAGTCCAAATTAGTTCACACTGGAAGATTTTTCTGTGATTGCTAGGGATTTCTCAATGAAATATTTAAAAAGAAGAAGAATCAATATAGGGTGCAAGTAAATTCCTTACTTTCATATATATAGAAATTCAAATCAATATTAACTACAACTAGAAACTATTTTAAGTGAAATAATAAATGTATGTAAAATCTAAACTCAAAATCACATTTCTATATTAATTATCCTGTGTCTGCAAAGAAAGAAATACAAACGATTCAAAGTTGAAAACATCATTAGGAGGCACAAGAGTGTCATAAGTTTATAATTTTTTACTTATAAATGTGTCTTGCATTTAGACAGCTAGTATGCACTCATATTCTTGGCAAAATACATTTAAATGCCAATAAAATGGTTATATAACTTAATCAGTGTAAAATAAATGTCTAAAGCTAAAAGTAATTTATAGCAGCTACTTCCTAATCACTCTTTTTGCCAGGTTGTTACTATTTAGTTTATATTGCTACTTTTGGCACTTTAAACAGAGTAGTTTTCTCATCTTTCATACTGTCACCTCCCAAAGTACTTCTGCTCCATGCCTGGCCTACTCATGTTTTCAGTCCCATATGTGTTACAGACTGTGCTGTGGTATATGGGACAAGAGTTTGAAATTGTCATTATAGATGGGTGTTAGTTTTTCGTCTTACAAATGATTGAAGTAGAAAACAAAAAGATATTTTGTCAGTATAGACAAATACATTCTGGATGCATAACAGTGATGACTCATTCCCAATATTTCTAAAGGCTGAAATGTCCATCTCTTTCTGGAGGCTCTGACCCAACCAGTGTTGGGGGGTTCTTTTAAGGGACTCCTGGGTAAAGTGAACAGAGGCAATGTGATGATTCTTCCTCATGTTGTGTGCTTTTAATGCATGCATTAAAGGGCTGTAGTTCCTTGTCTTGAGGAGCTTATTGTTTTTGCTGGGTCTTAGTCAAATTGTATCATTTGCTCCTAGTGATAAGGTACGTTATTAATGTCCTTATACTTTGATTTTTCTAATTTGAACAACTCAGATGATAATACATGCTTGACTTTTTGTATGGTGGACTAACATAATTCTAGTAGGGTTTTGCTTTCTTTTCCATTTTATAAATAAAATTGTGTTATTTGTACATTAAAATTGATTATTATTCCCCATGTTTCTTAGCACCTGTGTAATAATCTTGTTTTTATTTCTCTTCCAAGATAGAAATAAGTGAGTAATATACTGTTACTTACCACCAATTAAATGTTCCTTTTAATCTCATTCTCTTTTCTATCTGCTTTCCTAGAAATAATGATTATTAAAATAAGATTATAATTAAAAGGAAATATTTAAAAATAGGGGGAGGGCAAAGAAGAGGAAAAAGAGAGTTACTAGAGAACAAAATTGACCAAATTTTATTGTTACATTGTGTGCATTTACAAATATGTGACAATGAATTCTAGTATGTCTAACTATAATGCACAAATACAGCATAGTTTGGAAAATAAAAAATAAATAATAACCTTTTCCTTAGCATTTAATGCTTTATATAATCTGTGAAAATAATAAAATTTAAGTAGTAAAATGCATCCATCTAACATTCAAGTGATTTCATTTCTTCTAACTATGATACAAACTTAGGGATAGGAGGTTACTGAAACCAAGCATCTTTGGCTATTTAATGTCACAGGTAATAGGTAGAGTGTCCCTTAGCAGAAAGAGGCACCGATTTTTAGTTACTCTTTCTTAGCCATAATTCTTTCAGTATTGTTGCCTAAAAAATCATTAATAAGTCTATAATAGTTGGAGGCTGCATTTAAACACTGCCTTTTATGGAATAATATAATAATTTCTAGAAGTTATATAGTTTTTATTGTGTGCCTAAATTTTGTGCTAAATGCATTGTCCCTTTGACATTTGGTGCAGATAAAAACAATACAGTTGAAATTCATTCTTCAGATTGAATTTTGACTCAGGAAAATATTTCCATGAAAATCTACTAGGTGATAAACATTTAAAGGCAAATTGTATATCAAATAGCTTTATGTATTCATATTTGTAAATTGAAAAGGCATCAAAGAGGAATACAACTGGGGAATTTTTTTGAACTTATTAATACAAAATAGTATATTAAAATACACATGAATCTGTTAATTATTAGAACATTTGTCTTTTTAAAATGTAACTATACCATTAGTTATATGAAATATTTGTAAATGTTTTAAAATAATTTATACACAAATTTAAATAAATTTTAATCTATTAGTATTCAGAGTGTGCTGCTTGGAGATTCACATTGGTAAATTTGGGGTGTTTATGAGACATACAGAATCTCAGGTTCCACCTAAACTTTTAAAACCATAATTTGCTTTTTATCAAAACCCCAACAGATTTATACATATGCAAATCTAAAAACCTATTTTAAAAATAAATTTAAGTGATTTAAATATATTTTTATTATGAAGAGGGATAGAAAAAATATGTAACACAGTATTAAAATTGTGTTTAAATCAGTATATTACTTTAAACATTTTTAACTACTTTATTCAAAGGCACTAGCACCCCCTAGTGGCTTAACAGATTTTAAGCACAAAGGTGCTAGTGCTTTTGATTTGCAGCTGCAAAAAACTAAATCTCGTTTTCAAAAAGAAAAGAATGAGTGTGTGTACCATGTAAGTAAACCCCACAAAGGAAGAAAAAAATGATGTATGCTATTAAAGTGGAAAGCTGGATTATAAATTAAATGTGATATACAATATTCTTTTATGTGAAAAGTATCATTTAAAAACACTGTTTCTACTTTTTGCTTTTTGCAAAGTTTAAAGAAAATGTTTAGCATATAAATATTGAAGAAAATTTGCTGAAATGTGAACAGTGGTTCTCTCATGAGGCTATCATTGTAAGGTTTTTATCCTCTTCTGTATTCTTAAATGTTTTTTTCCATTTTATTTTCTACTATAGTCACAAGGGGGATTTCATTTATAACCAGTTTTTAAATAACTTTAAAAAGGGAGAAAAGAAGAAAAAAATGAAAGAAGGAAGGGTCACACTCATTTTCCAAGACATGTTGGTGCTAAATTCAAATTTTATTTGAGACTTAATAAATTGTGAATATATATTCAGGACACAAGAAACAAAGCATTTGAAGTTTTGTGAATAGGGTTAAGTAATATTTACAATGTCAAGATATACCTTAGACTTTCCAGTTTTTTGTGGTGCCTAATGAGGCTACAAGTAAACTAACATGACTTTATTGCAGATTTCCTACTTAAATGGGTGTATCATTGGACATAATTTCAGTAGGAAATTGGTGGTTGAGATTTACCCTAAACTACTACAAAGGTATTACCTTTGTCAGGATGAATGATTCTTTTACATCAGGAGGGTACCATTAATATGATTCCCCTAATGCATCTAGAATGAACTCGGTTTTCCATAAGGGTGGCAAGTTTCTTAAGAGACTTTGTTAATATGTTTGTGGAACTTAGGTCCAGGAGGAAAAAAACAAAACAGTTAAAGCAAAATATTTAGTGAAAGATATCTGTGGTTTATTATAGATAAAATATGATAAGTAAATACATACACACACACACATATACTCCAATACTGACCTGCAGTTTGAAGAAGAATTTAAGTAGTTAACAGTTTTGCCTTGTTTTCCCAATTATTTTGCCACTAGTGTATCATACATACTCGAATGTCACTAGTAAGTTTGAATTTCAGATGGCTGCATTTCTAATCAAATTTCAATCAATTGTAATGGTAATTATGTGTGTAAAAAGTATGTAAAATATATATTATTTAAGAGTTATACATTTTAATAATAGCATAATTCTCACCATATTTTGTTTACTTTTCTATTTGTAGTATCTTCTAGTATCAATCTTCAGTTATTTACAATGTAAGATAATGAAGGACAAAGCATATGCTTACCTTAAGAACACAGCACAGTATTCTTACTGGTGGCACACACCTGTAATTCCAGCAGCTCCATAGATTGAGGCAGGAGGATCCTGAGTTTAAAGTCAGCCTCAGCAATTTAGAAAAGTCCTAAGCAACTTGGCAAGACCTTGTCTCAAAAACTAAAAAGGACTGTGGATGTGGCCCCTATTTAGTGCCCCTGGGTTCAATTTCTTGTACCAAAACAAACAAACAAACAAACAAACAAAAAGCAAAAGCATCATAGCACAAGTTTTCCAAAGTTGCATAGAAAAATCTCTTTTCTTAGTGTACAAATGAGATTAAGGAGTGGCATGTATTTAAAAATTGCTGTTCTAGACTCAAGCCCACTGAGTTCTTGTCCCTTAAGGTTCTAACACTTTATTATTTATGAACTATGACCATGTATATTTATCTGTGCTTGCAGGCACAGGAAATTTTTTCCTTGGTTCATCTTGATATAAGTTAGAGAAACTGATATTCCTAAACAACGTTTATCAAACTCTATGGGAGAAAAAATAAAAATAATCTGATGGAAGCAAAATTTTAAAATTGCTTGACTGAAAGATTTCCATGCTTTAAATTGCTAATAGAAGCTGGGCACAGTGGTGCTCACCTGTAATCCCAGCAGTGTGGGAGAAACAGGAGAATCACAAGTTCAAGGCCAGTCTCCTCAGCAATTTAGTGAGGCTCATTCTCAAAATAAACAAACAAATAAACAAAAATAGATAGGTATGTGGCTTACTATTAAATTGCCCTTGGCTTGAATCCCAGTACCCCCACACCAAAAATAAATAAATAAAACAATAGAAAAAACAACCTAACAGAAGCAATGTACAGGTTCTATTTAGACCTAACTTAATCTTCCTTATCATAATTTAAAGACACAGTAATTCCAAAGGAACTAATACTTCTTTAAATTTATTCTTCTTGGCTTTGTTCCAGGTAATACCTCTCTTGGGGGTCAGCTGAACTTTTGTAATAGGGACTAAGAAGTTGTAATAGCTTAAAAGCACAAACTTCACCAAAGCCTGCAGATGTCCAGGGAGGTAACTAAAAGCAGAATAAAATCTCAGCATCTTTGCCTCCATTTTGTATCTGTCTCCTTTCTGCCTCAAACTTTGGGTCAGATTCTGGCTCAGCTGTATATGCAGACATGGTAAACATTTAAGGAGTGTCCATCTGACACTGGTAATCCTCCCCCTTCAAGGCTAAAGACATCAAGATAGGAGGAACTAAGATATTTTCAAGATTCTAGAAACACTGGGCCTTGCAGGAAGATCACCCAATGGTGATGAGAATGCCCCCCATCCTCAGCAGGAGCAATTATCTAATGATGGGAACTGAGGCTGCCTTCCAGAACCACAAGCAATCATCTCAGAATGAGATCTGAGGTGCCCCTTCTAGTGTTAATGTGTTCCTCTGGGCCAGTGGACCTTCCCTGAACTAGACCTGGCACAATTATCAACCAGACCACAGGTTGACTGAGACTGGTTCGCTATGCAGATTTCTATTCCCTCCACTTTAGTTTCTTCCCCTATTTAATCCTAAAACTCTGGTCAGTGTCCAGGAAGACAGAGCTGAGGGCATTTACAGGCTTGCCTTCTCATTATGGCTATACTAAATAACATTCTTTCCTGCTTTCCAACATCATTTTTTCCCATTTGATTTTTGGAGCAAGTGGCTAGAGCTGGTCTATTGTGACTCCCCAGAGTCAGGGACTCCTCTGGCCTAGGACTTTAGTAGCCCTTGGGCAGCTATCTTGGCCTTCTTTGCCTTCAAAATCTATTCTGATGGTTTAACCTTTATAAAGTTGCATAGTCAACTTTCTCCTCCTCCTTCTTCTCCTTCTTCTTCCCCCTCTTCTTCTTTGTCTTCAACCTTGATATTTCAAGTGTGCTCTATAGATCAGCAGCAGCAGCCACAGCTGGGAGCTTGTTGGAAATGCACACCTGCTTCCCATCACCATTTCCCATCTGAAGGCTACACCAGACTGAGAGCTGATTCCAGGTAGGGATGACTGAATAGGTAAATTTTAGAATAAGGATGGAGAGTACAAGGCAGATGTGATCCTAGTTTTCTCTGTTGCAACCTAAGGTAAATGAACATGGCATTTTTTTCTTCTTCTTCTTGATCCCAGATGTTGCCTGTGTCAAATTCTCACCCCAGTATTTCAAGAATCCCCTAATATAGATTAGAGTAAACCTGTTCATTATAGCTTATCTAAGTCGTTGAGTCCCAGGCTGCCAATTTTGTTTGGTCTTAGAGAAATCAAAGACAAGTTATTTTATAAATAACAACTTATAGGGCATTGAAATGTAAATTCATAGTAAGTTTAGAAACTAGAACAAATATATAAAATGAGCCACAAGGGCTACATATAGATGAACAGAAGAGCTACATATATATAGTAAGTGAAATAGGATTACTCATTCCCAGAACTAGAAAGAAGATTTTGGACAAAATTCCTACAGAAAAATGATTTTATTTTTTCTTAAAGAGAGAAGCAGAATGTCAGAGATTTCAGGGATGAAAGAAACTATTCAACTTCCACCTTTTAAAATTGTAAAAAGAAAAGAGAAAGAGAAAGAGGGAGGGAGAAGGGGAGAGACCAAAGGTACTTATTTGTCTTGTTAATAGTTGGTCATTGATATTATATTACAGTGATGTTAAATCATTAGACATGAGAATTTTTTTTAACTTAATGTAATGAAAAAAATGGCAAATTTTACAGTAAATGCTATCGATACAACTATAACCTCATACTCAGGGTTTTAATCAGGTTGATTCACGTTCCAGGTGTGTTCTGCTTTTACAATTTGTGGGAAAGGACAGATGTCATGAGAATATTAAGTGGTAGAGAATTCTAATTGTTTCTTTATGTCTTCCAGTGCAATCAGCACCTAATATCAATACATTATGATAAGATAGAATTAATTACTTCTGAGAAGATGAAAAATTGAATAATATGTATCATAGTTATTAATTATAAAATTTAATTTTCTCCAGAAAAGAGATAACTTTTCTTGCAAATAAATGAAGAGATTGATTTTTCTGACGATGGAGTTGCCTACTCCCTAGGCTTTTCAAAGAGAAAACTTTTTCCTACTTCAAATACCTAATGTCTAGGAGCTGGGTTTGTGGTTCAGTGGTAGATTGGTTGCCTAGCCCATGTGAGGCACTGGGTTCGATTCTCAGCACCACATAAAATAAATAAATAATAAAATAAAGATATTTAAAAAATAAATACCCAGTGTCTAGAACAGGTTTGGAACCTAATGTGGCAAGTGTGTTTCTTAAAGTTAAGTGAGGAAAAACCCCTAGCTATTTCAAGTGCAGAGTGATTTAATACAGGGAAGGAAGTGTAAAGGGGAGAAAATATTTTCCTCACCCCTCTTAGAGACTCTTGCTGGGTTTGAAAGGAAAGCTGACAAAGACAGATGAACGTGAAAAAAGCATACTAATTAAGTTCTATGTGGCATAAGGAATTTCATAAAGAAATGAAAAACCTAAAGAAAATAATAAACCTATAATAATTCCTATACAAGTTTTGAGGAAGTATATAATTTTGGAGAAGTATTACTGTGTTAAAAAATATGGGGGGGAAAAAGGAAAGAGTAAAACTGTGGGGGACTTATCAAGGTGTGTTTGTTCAGATTCATCTCTGCGACCCTGTGTCTTCAGAAATAATGATACTCCTTTCCTGGGGGGGGGGGTACTTCTCAAAAGAGTATCTGATGACCTGCTTTAGGGCAAAGTCAGAAAATATTTCCTGGGTGTTATGGTCAGCTTCAGGGGAAAAAAAAGTGAGAGGAAAGTGAGAGTGTCCTTCCTGCTTCTGCTGTTTCCTGAAATGCCAAGGTGCTGCATTTTGGGACAGGATGGCCTAACTCCATCAGATACTAACAAATGACTGGAAAAGATGAGGGGGAAGTCAAGATTTCAAATTTTCATGTTTTCATTTACATTGCTATAATGCAGAGTTCCAGAAGGTACTACTGACCCTACAGAGATCAGGAAGCTTCATGAAACACTGCTACTCAGCAGAATGGTCCAGCAGACCCAAAGCTGGTGGCTGGCAGTGAGGTGCATCAGTGGAGGCCACATAGTGAAAGTTCACATTTCTTAAGCCTATTTTCACTGCCAGAGGCCGAATGGCCTTTACCAGTTTTCTACCTTCCAAATTTCTTGCCAGTTCAGCTCATTGGCAGAAATAAATTCCATACAGAATCTCAGCTGCTACGATAATAGTTTGAACAACAATGATCTGTGTTCACAAATCAATAAAGTATTTTCCTGTCTTCCAATTATTAAAAGCACAAGAAAGGATAAGAGTGAGTACCAAGCAGCGTAGAGAAGGAAAATACCATTTTTTCTCTACCCTCGTAAGTTCTCTGATGGGGCTTCCATCAGAGAATAACATGGGACACCCCTCACACACACAGAAGCTTATTAACATGCATAACTATATATATATATATATATATATATCACATCACCCAGGGAAATGGGTATATCTCAAAGAAGTGGCTTAGAAACCTGCCTTAAGTAGCACCTTCTGTTACATCATGATACCAAACTATGAAGAGGCAAGTTATGGGGAGATGATCAGGAAAAGCAGGGTAAACAAAAATAAGTAAGGTTTGTTATTCAGGTTCAAATTAGTGCTTTCTCCTTCAATGTCCCTAGTAATTTAGTCAGCCTTCTCTTCCTGATACAGAGGAAGAGGTATACACACACAAGTGGAAATTTCCTCTATAGATGTAAATTTCCCTTTAAAAATGTAACTTATGCTGTTTTCAGAGATTTTCTGTGTGTGTCTGCTATTTCTCAAAATAATCAGCTCCAAGTCATTCCTATGCCAAAGAGCCATATTGAAGGTAGGATATTTTGGTCTCCTACTGTCCTATATTGGAGTAGCATAATTATCTTCTATAGCCGAAATAGACAATAGTCAAAACGTAAGGGGAAAAATCAAGGATTTGCAGGAAGACAAATGGTACATAAAGTTGTCCCTCAGTATCCACAGGGGATTGGTTCTAGGGACCCAGGGATATAAAAATTCACAAAGGCTGGAATCCCTCAATACAAAATCGTGTTGTATGTGCACATAACCTGTGCACATCCTCCTGAATACTTTAAATCACTTCTAGCCACTTATAATTCCTAAAATAATATAAAAAAATTCTTAGACAAAAAGTTGTTATACTGTATTACTTAGGAATAATGCCAAGCAGAAGATCTGTAAGTGATCAGTATAGATGTAGCTTCTTCCCCCAATTATTTTCAATCAGCAATTGGTTGAATCTACAAGGAGAAATGACTTGACATCTGATGTGAGAGAAACTCCAGACTTTTACATGATTACTTAATTTAGTATTTCTAGCTACTTGAAAATTGTTATCCCCACTTACACTAAAGCTTAGAGGATGTAGGTAATTTGTTCAACTCCATATAACTAGAAGTATTTGAACCCTGTTCTCTCTGAATCTAAGACATTTTCTTTATTCACTATATGGTGCTGAACTCAATGAATTCCTCAGGTAAGTAATGACCCAGATGCCTATTTAAATTAATATCTATTTCCAAATTCTCACAGTGATATTTTTCAATATGTCATTTGAATTCCATTTCTTTCACAGTCAACAAGTCACGTGTAGTTAAATAGCTCTCACCAAAGATGTAAATATATTACATTCGTACATCTCTATAGCTATGAGGACTTTTGTAATTTGTAATTACAAATATTGAAAAATATAAGTTATGCCTGTTTTCAAGTTGAAACAAATGCAAAGTTTTCCAAAAACATTATCATTACTTTATCTTATTTTCATTCAATTTGCATTCTTGAGAGGAAGAGCAGAAAGGGGCATGCCTAGGAATGTGGCCTAACCCTCTGGCATCTACTTAACCAATTCCATGATCATTGTAAGTGACTTTTACTAATCATGATGAATCATAAAGTGTGTTACTTAACCTCACAATTAAAAAAAAAATTCTGGATATACTGATATCTATCACATAATGATGATAAAACTGCTGAGATAGAATATTGAGGAATATTTATTTCTGACTGTGTATTCACAGATTATAATTTGGTACATCAATTCTTTTTGTGGTTTAACAAATATTTATTCTGTTGTGCCTACTGTTTGTAATATACAGCATAGATAGAATTAGAAGCTCTGTCCCTAACCCTTAAATGGTACCCTCAGACTGATTGACTCCTGAAACTCTGTCCCCTAAACTCAATTGAAATTGTTGCAACAAAGCTTCTTTCCTGATCGAATTTGGAGGAAAAAAGTTGGAGGGAACCTGATCAAAGAATGAGAGGTGAGCAAAATAGAATATCCACTCTTTTTAGTAGTTGAACTGTTTTTTCCCACCACTGACATGGATAGCTTTCTGTAGAAATCCTAACTACATGCATATAAACATACATTACCATATGAATATTTGGAATATCTACACATGTACATGTCCCTACATTCAATGTCCTGTCTCATCAGTACCAAATGCACAGAAAAAACAATGCACCACAAGGAGAACAGCTGGGAGTCATTACTTCTAATTATAGCCAGGATCAAAGGGGAGAAACACCTGGCAAGAGGAGTGTTCCCTCTCACAAAATTGTCCAGAAATCTGGAAAGGGAAATATTGTTTAAAACATGAATCTTAAAATAAATCATGACCATAACTTCCTCTGGTCTTGGTGTTCTTTACTTTTTTTTTCTTTTTTAAACTTGATTCTTATTGCTGAAAAAATGGAATATTTGGCATGATAAAATAATAAGCAGAAATTAACTTGCGATGGGACTTAGAGGATTCCATAATGGACATGGATATAACCCCTTTCTCCTTTGCCTGTGCAGCCTATTAACTGTCATGCCAACATTATTTTGTTGTTGTTGCTTTAAAGTGGAGATGTGGAAATGGGACTATATGGAGAAAGAGAAGACCTGAAAACCATTGCAAGCCCATCTCTGTTTGGGAAATTTGCTTATTTTCTCTAGACCCAAATACTAAGATTTATGAACAAAAATCATCATTGTTGAAACTATTATCATTGACCTTGATGCTCACTGTAGGGGAAGAAGAGAGGGTAATCCCTTTCTTGTTCATAATAAAAGTTAGAGCCAACACCCCTATAACACAAGACAGGTGAGCAAGAGAACATCCTAATAAATTTGTTCTGTCATAGTTTTACACAACACAGGAGACTTCAAATTGAAGACCAATGGACCCAGGCTGAACTGTCAATTTTTATGCTTAGATTTCATGAAGGATGTACAGCTGTGCAGACATACTGTTGGACAAAAAGCATCTTATCTAATAGAACAGATTGGAGGCTGGTGAGTACATAGAGAAGCCTGTCTGTGCAGATGCTTCTTGACCCATTGGTTGTAGGATATCTTCCTTTTTCAGATATGGAACAATGTCTTTTCTGGAATGGAGTTCTTATGACTTGTAACCAAACAAAGTAGGTTAGATTATTATTTATGTCTATCTCCTATACAGAAAGGTGGGGGAATGTGAGAGTAAAACATTTCAGTTTTTATGGCTGTTTTTGGAGACAGTGATTCTGGTCTATGAACTGCCTAAGGGCAAGAAACATTCTAGTTTTTCTGGATTTCCTCAGGGGAGAATGAAGAAGAGTAAGATACAGGAGGGCAGGAGAAGTTTAGAAAATCTGCTTCTGAGGCTGCATCTAGAGCTTCCCCATCAGTGTATCATTTTCTGAGCCCCAACATCAGGAGGGGACAATAGGCAGAAACTTGAAAGTGGGCAAAGTAAACCTGCCCTCAGGATGCTTGTATTTCAGTATACTTACCAAAATGGAACAAAGCAACAGGGCGGAGAGTAGATTCCTATAGGAGAGAGACAGGAAACCCACACTGTGACTTCCTAGAAGTGATGGAACAAGGCAGAAACTTTGGAAGACAGAGGGGAATTTTATGGACTAATTTGTGAATTCAGTTAGTTTGAGAGTGGAACAGAAGACATTTTTGATCTATAGTTAAAAAATAAACTGGACTCTCATGTTAAATAAAGGGAGTATATTCACTAAAATATTGAGGAGACCGGCAGTAGTTTGTATTTTCTTTTGCCACGAGTCACAATATTATATTAGTCATCTTCATTGCATTAAAAATATCCTAAAACCTAGTGACTTAAAACAGTAGTCATTTATTACTTCACAATCTGGGTGGGTCATGAATTTGAGGGCAGCAAATTTGGTGGTTATGCCTGGGGGTATCTGTGAGTCTGCAGTTACCAGGCTTGATGGGACTGCAGGGTTCATTCCAAGAATACTCACTGATGTATTCCAAGAATACCTCTCCATAAGTTGCTGGAGTGTCCTTATGAGATGGCAGTTAACTCCCTCCAGTACATGGAACCTAGGAATAAAGAAGAAGAAAAGCAGAAGGTACAATGTCTATGAGGTAGCCTGAGAGGCAACATACTATCACTTCTGCCATATTCTATTAATCACCCCATTCAACCCTGAAAGCACAGGAAATTCCATTAAAATATGAATACCAGGAGGTGGGATCTTTGGGGACCATCTAAGAGGCTGGCTACCACAAATACCAATACAATAAAACAATACTAAGAACTGAAGATGGATGTTTTGATTCTAAGCACACACATACATTCACACACAGAAATGCACACAAGTCAGAGTGAAAGGGAGAATTTTACAGATGAAGTTTGTGGTCTGCAGCTGGTTTTGATTCTGTAACTTTCTACATTGGGGAGAGCATTCATAGCCAGATTTTTATTTGATACATCTTTCCAAATAACCTACATTCTCTATCATTTTAAAGAGAAATGTGCACTGATGTAAAAAAAAATCTGTACTGTTACTTGTGAGACAATTCTTATTATTATAATTTTTGCTACTCCATGTGGTTGCCAGAGGTCTTATACCATACAAAGAGGAGACAGTTCTGCCATTTTCTTGCTTACTTATGCTTTCATGGGTAGCATTACCTTTAATCTATTACTTGTATTCAGAAGTCTTTCAAGCCACCTCTCTATTTTGAGAGAGCTAGTTAAAGCTGATAACAAAAATCTATTAATTTATCTGATCTTTTCAGATATAGATAATACCTTTCAATTCACTGAGAACAGATGCACAGAGCCACACTGCTGACTGTTCTGGCCAGAGGGACTTCTACTCATCCCTAAGGTTCCTCACATTCTTCTCCTAACACAGGACCCTAAATTATAAAGTGAGAATACAACAATGTTGAGGTGCAACTCAAATTAAGATGGTTTTCTTTCCTTTTTGAAAAGCATAATAAGGTTAATATTTTCCCTGTACATTTTCGAATCTGTTTTATGACTGAAGAATTTCTCAAAACTTAACTTTGCTTTGTTGAACAAAGAACTAGGCACACAGCATTTTGATCAGGGATTTGCGAACTATGATCCAATTTCTTTTCTCCTTTCATAAAATAAGTTTTATTGTAACTCAGCCACAGACACTCGTTTACATATTCTCTACAGCTACTTTTGTACTACAACCACAGAGGTGAGTGGTTGTGACAGATTCTCTATGGCCTGCAAGGCCACATATTTACTATGTAGCCCTTTAGAAAAAAATTGGTCAGCCCCAGTCCTGGGTGCTTTAAGTTATCCAGACTCAAGTAAATTTGAAAATAGTAAAATTTAGTGATTAAACACAGAGACTTTGGCTAATCACAGGAAAGGACAGAAGGAAGGAAGGAGAAATGAAAGAAGGAAGAAAGGACATTAAAAATCCAGAGTATGATTTTTTGATTTATCAGAAACAATTTTATTAAGAAAGAAGTATTCCATATTCCTTTTAATTTTCATTAGTTTAATAAATCTGGTCTTTGAAGTAGATCATAGGGATTTTCTCTCAAGTCAAAGTAGAGAGGTCTCAGGTTATTGATTATAGACATTCCTATTATACTGGAACAGGAGGGAAGTCTCAGCATATTTGACAAAAGAGAATGATGGAAAAGAAGCGAGATGGGAGATGAAAGAATCCTAATATTTATTCCCTCTGAGAGCCAGTACCAAGAGACTGAAATCATTAAACCATTAAAATTGAAATCATTAAAACCTCCAACTACATATGAAAGCCCTCAAGATTTGAGTCTGAAAAAAATTATATATATATATATCAGGGTAAAGCTCCAGGCCTGTAGCTCAGAGCTCTATCAACATACTGTGGGAGCTCTAAGGCTTCAGTGTCAGAGGGAGGTGTCTGGTAAGAGGCCTGAGACAGCTCTCAGGGTTCTTCTCCTAGCCAGTGACATTTACATAGCCTAGAGATGAGCCTTAAATTATTGAGATGAGTGATGCATTGGCAAAGGCCTGGAGAGAGAAGATGCTCTAATGTGTGAGAACTTCCTTTGTGCACCTATGACTTTCCATAAAACCTAGTTAAAAGCTGTCCCACCCCTGAATATACCAGGAGCACATGCCAGGATCAGACCAATCACAATGCAGGAGAAAACCATGAAACAGGACCATCGAAATTTAAGGCCCCTTTCTCTATTGCTGCTTGTATATAACTAATCACCATCTTGGAAAGATCAAGGGGAAGCGAGGAAAATCTGATAAACTAAGGTATGATGTGAAAGAGTCTAATCATGAAAGCAAACAAACAAAAACCAAGCATCCTACTGAATTAAAAAGTCTAACTCTTTTATTTGACAAAATACTGTTATTTCAGTTTATTTGCTTTTTCCATTACCCATTGGGATAGAGTCCAAGAGAGGAACATTAGATGTAAGAGAAAATCAACAGGTACATTTCTTTGTACATTTGGATAATATCAAGTAAATTAGACCATCCAGTAAGATGAAGAGATTTTTGAAAAAAAAAATACTCAAAGTACTGTCTTAAAGGGAACTGAGCTCCACCTCACTGATGGCAATAATGGCATTAGTTTCACCAAGACAAGATGGACAGGAAAAAAAGAATGCTTAAATTTCCCTGATATTTCATAATTAATAGGTCCTCTGAGGTTTGGAGGGGAACAAGTTAAACCATAGACTAATGTCATATGGTTGCTCATGCACATTGCAGTGTATTCCAACAGATAATCCAAACTTGACCTAAATTATCTCACTCTATAGCCTATTATACCATATAGAAAGGGGAAGTCATTTAAATAAAGATAGTACCCGACGAAGAAGATATAGTCATCATCCCCCATTATCCCCTTCCAAAGAATCTAGCATTGTCTTTAAAGATTAAAAGCAACATTTGACAGAATTATAGGAAGAGAAGGATGAATGCAAATATCCATGGTATAGAGTACAGAAATAAATAGAATATTTAAGAACACAGTGCATAGAGGAAATGGTATTTCCCAAGCACACATAATGTGACAGGTGCAACACAAATTCCCTCCACCTACCTGTGCTTGTGCAATTCTTGCAAATATATAAAGCACATAGTATTATTTGCATTTCTCAAATAAATATGGTATGATGAAAAGAACTTAAGAATATAAATGAATTGCCCATGGTCAGACTGTTAATAAAGACTGGCCCAGGAGCTATATAATTTCATGACAGTTGCTGTCTTTTATGAGGACGGTATTTAGTTATTCTTAAATTGAAATATATGTTATAATGCCTTGCATGAGAATACTGTTAGAAAGAACCTTCAAAAGAAGATAATGTTTTAAATTGTAAAGAAAAGCACTTACTGATTTACCTTTTTAAAAATAACTTACAAGTATATACCCTTGGGCATCAATCATCTGCTACAGTTCAGGACACCCTGTCACATTTGACCCTGAAAATTTCCTCTCCACTAATTTTAGAGTTTTCCCCATTTCATCCTTTCTTTGTATTTGCTTTCTTCATACACTTCATATAATATCTATAGTAATACATTTAAGATTTTAAAAATTATAATTACTTTTTCAGGTTCCCCAAAATTTCCTTTTGGTGTTTTGATTGGAATTACAGTATTACAGTCAATCTATAGATCAATTTAGTATTATATTGATTGAACTCTTTTTATTATTTTTATGTGTTTTTAAATGCATCTTCATAGAGATCTTGGTCTTTCTGGAGTTATTTCCTGCACAATTTGTGGATTGGGTTTTTATTGTGATTGCATCCAATTTTCTAAAACCTAGTTGGTTATTTCTGGTGGAGAGGGATGGTTTGGAGATTTATAACTTAATCTTTGGTCTTAAAATATTGCTGACTCCTCTTATTTATTGTGCATATGTGTTAACTATTTTAAGTTTTCTCTGTAGTTTATTAAATGCATATTGAAATTTTATCCTTACATTTTTTTCTTTCCCTTGCTGTTTTGAATACAGTGATCATGCTGAGCTGCAGTGTCATGTTCTGAGTCATAAGGGGTATGCATCTCAAGCTTTATCTCTGTTAAATGTGATGTTTTCTATAAATTTTAGTGTTTAATCTTTATCAAGTTAAAAATTCTCCTTGTGTAGTTATCTTTCCCTGAGATTTATTAATCTGGAATACTTTTTTAGATAGTAGCAAATACTTTTGCTCTGTTTTGATGATCATATGATTTTCTCCAGTTAAATTATTAATGTGATCAGTTGCACTGATAGAACTTTATGCTGTTGGAGTTTTAAAATTAAACCTTAGTGATCTGGTATTTATTGTCATTTTAGTACAGTGTTCTAATCAATTTAATCATATTTAACATTCTGATAGGTATCAAGAACTGAGGGGTCTAAGATTTTTAGTCTGCTTGCAAGCCAATAAGATGGTCTGCTACAACTTCATGTATGCTGGCTGTTATGGTTTGGATATGAGCTGTCCCCACAAAAACCCAGCAAAAATTGATTCACTATTTTGTGCATAAATAGAAATTAAACAGATAATCTCATATGAATGCATTATTCCATTTGTATCTGGAAAGTCTTTGAACTATCAGAACCAAGTAAAAGGAAAAAGATTAAATATATTTTATAGCTTATCTTAGGTTAATCTTCATTATTGCACTATAACATTTGAAATATTAAATTACTTTTAAGGTAATAGAACTGGAAGACATAAATTTAAATAATTTAATTAAGGTCACACATATCTTTTAAGCTAGCCCCAAAGTTTTTTTTTTTTCCTGATCTACTTATGCTGTACTATCTGTATGTTTTGTCCTTTTCTCACTATTTTTTTGTGTGTCTATGGGATTGAAAACAATAGTTCTTCACTGAGGAACAAAAGATTTTCAAATTTCTATATTTCCTGAACACAAAATTCTAAATGATCTCATAATTACTAGGAAAATTATTTGTTTAGTTTAAACCTACTGCTACAGACACTGACATGCTTTCAAATGAAGGAAAGTTATTTTATGTATGATAATTCTTTTTTTTACACAGAAAAAGCCAAAGCAATTGTGATTTCATAAAGAAAATGAAACAGAACTGACATTTGAATGTGGTCTATTACTATATGTCTACCTCCATGAAATCCAACTTACATAAGATGAAATGGAAATAATGTAGCACTGCATATTCATATCCTAGAATGGTATTTATTTGGACTTCTTTGTTCACTTGTAATGTTCTACACACACAGTCTTACAATTTTTGCATTGAAAAAATAAAATAAATAAAGCCACTGTTATAAAAGGTCACCTTTCTAATTGGTATAATAATGTTCACCTGGTGAGCCAAGCCCTGGAATAACTCAGAACCAGCACAGCAGCACAGAGTGAACAATTCATTGGGTAAGAGAGAAATTATTTACCATATGTCCTTTATTCCTTATATTTGTGACTGCAGTCATCAAGATCTTATTTAAGTAAAGCATCTTTGAATGTTTAAATGATTTGTACTGGAACCTGTGTCCTCATGCTAAACAAACAAACAAACAAACAAAAGACTAATCATGATGAATATAAAGGAAAGAGAGAAGTAATTGATTCATTGGTCTGAATTTTCTTCTCACTTAATAAATTTCCCCTTTAGCAACAACAAGGCAAAATAATAAGGTAGCACAGGAGATAACTTAAGCACAGCTAGCTTTGGCACTGCCAGTCACTAAAAGCTTATCTAGTATTTCCATCACTCTTCATAAACAGTCCTTCAGCTCTGTGTTTAGAATAATAAAAACCTTGTAGTTCCATAAATGTTAATGTTGGAGGAAAAAACAGCAAATACAAATTTGCCACAATGTAAAATTCTCCATTTTGGTACTGATACATTTGTGCTATGTACTTATCAATTGTAATAAAACTTAACAATTACAAATGTAATTCATAATCCATATCTAATGCAATTCAGAATTTCCTGACCCCCATATATATATATATATATATATATATATATATATATATATATATATATATATATATTTATAAATGCATCATGTAATCCTTAATACCAAAGTTATTAGAAAATGTCAGAAATACTCCAAGATGATATCACAAACATTTTATGTGTAAGTTTGATTTTTAAAGGTTTTTGATGCTTTTTTTTTACTACTCCAATGCTATAGACAAAATGAGTATATGTACAAATACACTGAAAATGTAATGAAACTGAAAATCTCATTCAACTGGAGGCTTGAAAACAGTCCTTCAGACAAACTTTCTTTCCTTCTTAGATTATTGACTATCTTCTATGTGTGTCAATTTATGCAAAAATATATGCTGCAGCATATCACAAAGGTGATGAAGTTGATCAGAAATATAGTTCATTGTATTATTGATATGAAAACCAGACACTGAAATATTAATTTCCAAATTATTTTCACTCTTGTGAATATTTCAATTATACTTATTATCTATTATTCTACCTCTAAATCAAAATTGTAATTAATAATTATTTTCTTTACCAAATATCTGGTGGCTTTACTACAAGTCATTTTTCACACCATATAGATTTTAACATAGAAAAATTATTACACAAAGAAGATGAAATAGGCTATTTTCTACAACATCAATACAAAGGTAATATAATGTACATTATAGGGAATCTACAGTGGATTCCTGCATTAGTATACATACACACATACATCTGTTTTAGGTATATGAGAAATAACATTTTTGAAAGTCAAACCAGAGGAGAGATCTTGCTGAATATTCTGTGACTCTAGAAAGGTTTACATTTTAAGCATAACTGATTATTCTAGCCTTAGAGCAAGGGATTACATTGACCCCTCTCTAAAAAATGTTTCAAAACATTTTGATGAGATTACAATGATCTCACAATAAAGTAGTTTTCTGGAAAAAGAGAACCCAGTAGTCTTTAAAAGAAATAAAGTGAGACCTGAAACACAGAATGGTATAATGTCCAGCATGCTTGCAAAAATCACTAGATGTGTGCAATAGATAGCCTCAAAGATGGTCCCTAATGAACTCTATGCTGTGGGACATACATCATTTTTGTAATCATCTCCCCTTGAGTATGTACTGGACTTATTAACTCAATAGAATATGACAGAAGAAAAGGTATGTCACCTCTGTAATTAGGTTATTAAAAAAAACATGATGCTCACCATCTCTAGCAGTCAGATAAATGCAAATCAAAACCACCCTAAGATACCATCTCACTCCAGTAAGATTAGCAGCCATTATGAAGTCCAACAAAAATAAGTGCTGGCGAGGATATGGGGAAAGGGGTACGCTTGTACATTGCTGGTGGGACTGCAAATTGGTGCGGCCAATTTGGAAAGCAGTATGGAGATTCCTGGGAAAGCTGGGAATGGAACCACCATTTGACCCAGCTATTGCCCTTCTTGGACTATTCCCTGAAGAACTTAAGAGCGTACTACAGGGATACTGCCACATCGATGTTAAGAGCAGCACAATTCACAATAGCTAGACTGTGGAACCAACCCAGATGCCCTTCAATAGATGAATGGATAAAAAAAAGTCACATTTATACACAATGAAGTATTACATGGCACTAAAAAATGACAAAATCATGGAATTTGCAGGGAAATGGATGGCATTAGAGCAGATTATGCTAAGTGAAGCTAGCCAATCCCTCAAAAACTAATGCCAAATGTCTTCTTTGATATAATGAGAGCAACTAAGAACAGAGCAGGGAGGAAGAGCAAGAGGAAAAGTTTAATATTAAACAGAGACATGAGGTGGGAGGGAAAAGGAGAGAAAGGGGAAATTGCATGGAAATGAAAGGAGACCCTCATTGTTATACAAAATTACATATAAGAGGTTGTGAGGGAAAGGAAAAAAAAACAAGGGAGAGAATTAAATTACAGAAGATGGGCTAGAGAGAGAAGATGGGAGGGGAGGGGAGGGGGATATTAGAGGATAGGAAAGGTAGCAGAATACAACAGTTACTAATATGGCATTATGTAAAAATGAGGATGTGTAACTGATGTGATTCTGCAATCTGTATACAGGGTAAAAATGGGAGTTCATAACCCACTTGAATCTAAAGTATGAAATATGAGATGTCAAGAGCTATGTAATGTTTTGAACAATCAATTAAAAAAACATGATTTCTATCTTGAGCTCTCCCCCCACACCATGAAATCACTAGCTTTGAAGTCATCGGTTGCATCATTAGGTAAGTAGATATACCAGACACATGGTGAGTAATTAAACACCCTCCTCGTAATCGCCAATTGCATGAGCTGCACTGTGCTTATCCAGCCTTTTATGTGAGCTTCAAAGTAGTTTTTCAGCCTTTTAAAATGACTTCAGCCCTGGCTGACAACTTGACTGTATGTATCCACATAAGATACCCTGAGCCACAATCAGATTCCTGACCCAGAGAAATTATGATATAATAATTATTGATTGTTTTAAGCTTGGGAGTAATTTCTTATGGAGTAACAAACTAATAATATAATGTATAAAAAAGTAATAAAATGTGCTCAATAAAGAAGATGACAAAAACAATTAATAGAAAGAGATGTAAAGATAATGCAGATTATTGAATTAGAAAATATTCTTAAATGGCTTTCATGAAAGCATACAGCATGGATAAACCATTGGATATAATCATAAAATGGAACTTGATATAAGGAGATAATAGAAAGATTTTCAACAGAAAATTGGAAACTCTAATAAAAATCATCTATTTATACCACTGTTCCTATGTGAAACTGTGTATGTAAGTTTGTGCACATATGGGCATACAGAATGGGTGAACAAATTTTAATTAATATTGATGTTTTTAGCTGGATAGTAAAACTTTTCTGATTAATTTGTCTTTGAACTTCTTTATAATTTTAATAATTCTTGCATTTTGTGTAGTTTAAGTAATTCTTCATAAAATTTTATTTTTAATATCTCCCCCCGAACATCAAGACCTCAAAATGATAGCTTCTGAATATAGCAGTAATAATAATGATACATTTCAAAAAGCCATTTTTTTATGGAAGAGTTTAGAATTTCTTATTACTAAAATACAAACAGAAAATATTTTAAGTGTCAAAATTGGAACATATACTTGAGTAAAAAGCAGAAATCTCTATTCTAGAAAAAGTTGGAGTATATTATAGTCATTCTAGATAGTTAATGTCATAATATTTTATAAATCTACAAGTTATCCTTTAAGTTATAAGACTTACATCTATATTAAACATCTCTGTGACAGTGACTGGAAGTACATCTGTAAGATATTCAGAAGTACTCTAAAAACAAAGAAAAAAAAGCTTACTTGTTCTACATTTCTTGGCATGCAGGGCAAGCTCAGACAAAAATGTGGAGGAGTCACTTGATCTTTGCTGAATACAACCTCTCTTTTATACTCATTCACTCACACTGCCTCCCACACATTCGTAGACTTTCCTATTGAATGATTGAGATCCTCATGTGTTTATATCATCCCCAAACATGCACTCATAATGTGATCACAGAAGACTGCTATGATATGCTGTAGGTAAAAAGAGTTTTGGTGTCTTTTCCAATATTTTCACAATGTTAAAATAGTGAATATAATTTCTTCACTATGACTGAAAATTGCATAATATTTTGATGAATTTCTTGAGAATAAACCCAATGGCAAAGTCTCATGACAAAAATCCTAGATTAGAGATTATAGCAGACTGATTTTATGAAAGGAAGACACTATATTCCTAAATTATATCCTCATAAGACTCAAGAAGTCTTTCCACATAAGATTCAAGAAGAGGTCATCTACTCTCATGAATTAGATTACATATCATTATCTTCTTGCAACACTTCTCTAAAAGCATGTTTCTGTGCCCTTTTTAATTTCCAAATAAGTATAAAAACAAAAGAAAATGTTTTATATGAACCTTTCATAATTTTAAATTTCATATTAATAGCAGTACTATAAATGGAAAGGCGGGCAGAAATAGTAGAATCCACCTAACTTTAGTACTGGAAATATCTATTCCTATAATTTCACAATGTACACATCATTATTATTGTTGCAACACTATTGCATATTTCATAAATATAATCATTTTAGTAAATTAGGACAATCTGCATAAACAGATCTTAGAACATTTCTGAGTAAGCATGGTGTTCTGAAATATATCATAGCAACAGTGACATAAAACAACGTTGATGTGAGAATACAGTGTGTTATGGTTTGGATATGAGAGATCCCCCCAAATTTCAGCAGCCTTCTTCCTTAGAGACCAGCTGTTGAGTGGGATATTTCTGGTAGCAGAATGGAACAGGAGGCAGGCAGTGCCAGAGATTATTAAAGAAAGGAAGTGCCAAGAGAAGCAATACACACAACAGCTGGAAAATGTGGGAGAGGTTTTTAGATATGGTATGCAAGTCTTTTCAGAAGTCACCTTAATAAAAATAAAAATAATAATAAAAAAAAACCACACATACAGCTGAGCTCTGAACCCTAAAAGAAATGAAGGCATAAAGGGTCATGGCAACTATTAAAACTTCCTTTCAAGAATTCTGTCCAAAATACCCATTAGGGAATAGAAGATATTTGAAGAGAAAAGGTCTGAGACTATTTTTTGCTACTTTCAAGTTATCTTGCAAATTTAAATGTAATGTTGTCACACTGATGTGAAAGAACCTAATTGTCTCCTTCCAGCAGGAGAGAAGTCTGCTGCCTTTAGAGTCTACAGTAAAGCAGCAGGCAACCTAGAACCTCAGAAGAAGGGGTGGGTTTAGGGTCACACAGTGCACGCACACACCATGCCGGAAATGGGAAATGCAGTTTGGCCTCATCTTTACAGTTCCCAAGTTGGCAGTGAAATCAGAATCCCAATGCATCTGTGAACTTCAGCCTGTGGCTGGCATCCCTGCAGAAGCATGGAGGAGAAACACAAACACACAAAAAGCTTAAAATACTGTAATTTAACTCTTGCCCTCTTTTTAATTTTATTTATTTATTCTTTTGGTAACGAATTGGCCTCCACCTTTCCCAAGTGTGAGATGCCTTTTGTCTTTTTGTTGCTCTCTGACTATGCCTTTAAGCTGCTGCTTTAATGGCCTAACCCAATCATGCTGACAGTCAACCACAGGCAAAGGCAAACATCCCAGGCCACCTGAGGTTCACAGTGGGGTTGAGTATAATCTTGTTTTTGAATCCATAGGTGCAAATATTAGAAGTTTGTGAGCAAAATCTCAATTGAGATTAATGATTTAATATACTGTTTCAGGAATGGCAAGCATCAGTGTCTATGAATGCCTCACATCTAATACTCTAGTGGAAAGTGTGATGATAAAGTTTGTGCAAATTATTTTACCTAGAGGGTTGATACCCTGTTTGGAACCCACCGTATTTATTAGCTGAGGTGTGACTAAGGCCTTGAAGTAATTGATATTCATTCTTCCACAGCATGGAAGCCTGAAGTTCAAAGTCAAGGGGTCAGCAGGGCTATGCTCCCTCTGAAGCCTAAAGGAGTGGATCCTTCTCTCTTCTCTAGCTTCTGGTGGCATGTGGATATCCTTAAATTACCTGAACTTTCAGCCACCTCTATCTTCAACTGGATTTCTTCCCTCTGGGTGTACTTTTATCTCTGTGTCCCATATTATAATTTCCCTTCTTAAGGTAACACCAGTAATATATATAGGGCCCACCCTTTCCCACACTTTCATTTTATTTTATCTACAAAGACACTATTTCCAAATAAGGCCACCTTCACAGATCTTTGACTGACCTTGTGTAGCAGCTGTTTGCAGAGGTTCCTAAGCCAGGCAGAGGGGTAGAAATGTAAATACTCTCTACCAGGAAATGTTATCTCAGTGTGATGAGCAAAGAGAAGTAAAGCTAGGGATAGGATCTGTGACACAGTGGCATCTTCTCAATAACATACAATTCACCATGATTTAAACTCAAATGTAATAATAGCTTTTCTTTTTAAGTTTTGTTTATTTATTTTTTATTATATCATTTATTTATTCTAATTTGTTATACACGATGGTAAAGTGCAATTCATTTCATATTATACACATAGAGCTCAATTTTTCAAGTCACTGATTGTACACACATTATTTTCACACCAACTGTGCTGTGTCTTCATACATGTACTTAGGGTAATGATCTCTATCTCATTTCATCATCATTCCTACCCCTTTGCCCCCTCTCTTCCCTTCCCTCCCCTTTGCCCTATATAAAATTCCACCATTCCTCCCATGCTCCCCCCCACATCACCATTATGAGTCAGCATCCTCATATCAAAGAAAACATTCAGCCTTTGATTTTTTTTGGATTGGCTTATTTCACTTAGTACTACATTCTCCAATTCCATCAATTTACCTGCAAATACCACGATTTTATTCTCTTTTAATGCTGAGTAATGTTCCATTTTGTATATATACCAAAATTTCCATATCCATTCATCTACTGAAGGGCATCTGGGTTGGTTCCACAATTTACCTATTGTGAATTGTGCTGCTATAAACATTGATATAGCTGTGTCACTGAAGTATGCTGTTTTTAAGTCCTTTGGGTATAAACATAGGAGTGGGATAGCTGGATCAAATGATGGTTGCATTCTAAGTTTTACAAGGAATCTCCATACTACTTTCCAGATTGGCTGTGCCAATTTGCAGGTCCCACCAGCAATGAATACTACTTTTCTTTGTTTTTGTAATAAGCCAAATTCAGGTGCTAGAGTGTCTTACAGTTGCATGCCAAAGACCTCTCTTTTGAATATTTCTCATAACCAAACCATCTGGGACAGTTGGATGTGGAAATATCATCTACCATGCAGTTTGAACTCTAGATAAATAGTGTTTCAATGGTTTATGCATACTCAATTTTCATTAAAAGGGATAGCAAGTAACCTGAGCTAGCAATTACAAACAATGGCTTTCCCTTTCATCATTTCTGGTAACAGGAAATTTTCAATTCCTGGAAACAAAAGGACAAACCATCAATAAACAGAAATTGGGTAATACTGTGCTGTGTTTCTTTTTCTTTAATAAGGAGATAGCAAAGGCAAGTAAATGGGGAATAATCCAGGTGATCTCCAAAAGGAATAAATAAGCCTGTGAGAATCATCTAGAGGAGTAAAAACCTAGCCTTAGCCTTCATGCTCTATGTTCATATGACTATTTATGTGCAATAAAAAGTGATTTTAGCCATTATCTCATCTTCAGTATTACATTTAATGTAATTTCTGCCTACTCATGGGAAGAACAATCACAACCTTAGGACATTTTATGACATGAATATAAGCAGAGATTTCACTTACCACTTCAACTCCCTAAAATTGAAAGTTTCAAGTGCCCTAGTATATCCACATATGTTCTATAAGCCAAGCTTCTCAAATATAATGGCGTTGAGCATCCTGGATTAAAAAGCTAATCTTCGAGTTTCAGCATTCACTGTCCTCTTAGTCTTTAGCTAGCCTTATCCTGAAACAGGCCATCACTTTCAAATTCTTGTTAATGGGAAAAAAATTTAATTCAATAAAATGGAAGATTTTAGTGTTGGAAATTTTGATTTCATGTGGAAGTTTCTACCCTTTGAAAACATTAAGAATCATAAAGTTCTAAAATTCTTGCAGTAGAAATTTTGCTTACATATACTGATATATATTGCCTATAAAGTTAGTCATGTGTTATTATGCAAAATATTCTCTTCTTTCTGAGAAAACTTTTCAGTAAGCTTGATCAAGAACATTGAATATGAAAATAGGGAAAAAATAACATTGTTGAAAAGTAATTTCAACAATGTAATATATTTTACCATATGCTCCTGTTGTTAGTTCACTTCAGCAAAACAAATTTATAAAGCATTTATTATCCCCCATCATTTTTTAAAAACCCCTAATATTCACATATGGCACAGAAGACATACAGATAAAATGAATCATCCCTGAGAAAGTATGCAGGAAATTCATTTGTCTACATTCAACAGATTATAAGAACTGAGTCAGTGAGGATGTCTTTTCCCCTTTTATAAGAAAACTGTTGGAATGTTTCATCTCCACCTATGAATTTCCAAGACAACCAGGGTTATAAATGTCATTGTTATGAAATAAATGTGTTTCTCCCCAGTTCAAAAGCCCTAATCCCTAATGAGATGGTACTTGGAGCTGTGGCCTTTGGAAGGTGATTAGAGTTAGATGAAATTATGAAGATGGAACCTTCATGATGGCATGAGTGTCTTTATGAGAAGAGAAAGATAGTAGAAGGTGTTTTTTTCCCTCTTTGTCACGTGATAATAGAGCAAGAAGTCAGCAGGCTACAACACACAGGAGAATTCTCACCACAACCTGACCTGGGACTTCCAGCCTCCAGAATTATGACAAATAAATGTCCATCATTTAAGTCAATCTGTCTGCTGTAATTTCTTGTAGTAGCCTATACTGACTGTAACAGACATTGAGAGGGCAATGCAATCTATCTTATTCCAATGATGGGAGCATGAGAGTTTTCTGCTTAATTGTAAGTGATAAAATTAAACAGAGTTTTCAATTAAAATCCTGTATAGTACCTCTAAGAACATACTCATTTTAGGAGTTAATTTAAAATGTTTATGAATCTGTCAAAAATTTGTAAATAAGTATTTTCTTCATTGAGGTGACAATAAGCTTCATGCTGGCAGAATATGATGTTTGTGAAATAAAACAATAGGAGGATAATGAAGAGTAATTGTTCCACAAATCATAACCTAATACAAAATCTAACATTTCTGGATGGAAATATCATCTCTCATATTCTAAGAACCAATACTCCATAACTAAGGAGAGATCCTGGACCCTGCTACTGGATGGACTTTTGACTTTCACACTGCTGTGGCTATAATGGCCTCTTCTCCATTTGGCCTTCTCTTCTTAAGATTGACTCCTCAATTTAGGTTCCAGAATGGAGTTCAAATTCAGGTCCTGCATGAATTTTGATCATGCAGTATTGTAGGTATTGGCAGTCAGATCAACAGACATGATAGAGAAGATGGAAAATTTCTTGTAGATATGTGGAAAGGGTGACCACTTTCTTCAGAGAGTACTTACAAATAAAGAATTAAAGATTTCAAAAGTTCATTAGCAAGATTAGTAAAAGCATTATATAGATAAATGCTATTTTGTATACAAAATATTAAAGTATACAGTTTGATATCATCCTTTATAACTATTTTTTTATTCTGTTTGCCTTGTCTCCTTTAAGAGTTTTCCTTCTAGAACTCTAATTTCCTAGGTCTTAAGAATAAAATTTAAACAGGTGGACCATTGTGCAAAGTAAAAGTGCCTCTTTATCCTGCTGAATTCTGGGCAGCTTGGCAGAAAGTTGCAAATGGGTTTCTCATCCTTACTCTCTAACCAACAAGGGTTTATTGTTTTTTTGTTTTGTTTTGTTTTGTTTCCATTTTTGGTTTTGGTTTTGGTTTATGTGGACTTTTAAAAATACACAACCCTATGGGACAACATCAGATAATTGGATGTATAGATGAATAGATGAAAGATTTAAAAAAAAAAAAAACGTGTGTTTTAAGGTATGGAGGTTTTAAGAAAGGGATGAAAAGTGTCAAAAAAGTTGGTCATAAATTTTTACATAAAAATATAACTCAAATGATTATGTCCTTTTTGGAAGTCAAATAATCACCAATAAACTATAATTATTCATGCAATTAGCAGTGCCTCCATTCACTCAATGCTCTGACTTAAAACCCTTTGTATCACGCTCAACACCAGCAGTTTGAATTGGAATAAAGCTTACAAGAAAATTTTTAAAAAGCTAACTGCATCTATTTCAAAAATATACCTGAAATGTTCTTACCAATCACTAAATACACTAATCCAAGTCACCATTGCTACTCTCTCGGACTACTGCAGAAATCTCCTAATTATTTTTGTCTCCATGTTTTCCTACATCTTATTGTCAAAAGCCAATTTTATGTTTAAAATAAAAGTTCTATTGTTACTCCCCCACCCACCATCCCTCAGACCTTCAGCTACATTTAGAACAAAGTCTAATGTGGCTTGTCAGGCCCACCATGGTCTTAGTACCAGCTACATCTCCTATACTAGAATTGCCTCATCCTTGCTCTTTCCCATCCAGCCACTCTAGCCTATTGGCTGTGCCTGTCACATGACTAACAGCACTGAACGCCTTTGCACACAGCCTGAGATGCCTGAAGAAAAACATCCCTCTTATGATTGCCCAGGTAATTCCTTAATTCATTCTTGTCTTTACTCAGGGGTCTTCTCAACTGTCACTTCTTCATAGCATCTTCTCTAATCAGTCTATTAAAATAAATTTTCTCCACTTTTTCACAGTATATTTATATTATAATATAGGACTTTGTTATTTCCAACAATAATGTGTGATTTTCAATGAGTCAAGAGAAGCCCATCTGTCTTAAACACTTATCAGCTAGAACTATGAACAAATGTTTATAAGTATTTTCAAGAGCTAAAAAATACATTAAAATCGGATTTTGAGTATCTTTTAGTCATTTCTACTAAGCAGGGTTTATCATTCCACCTTTGGAAGATATATTTGACTTCAAGTAATCAGGAAACGATATTTGATGAGAAATGACAGAAGTTTATTTTTAGAAAAATACTATAAGCATCTAACAGTCTTTCAGTCTTTTTGTGGGAAATTAATGGAGACTGGAATATGAATTTGGGTATATACATGGGAGTACACATAAAATATTCCAATGAAAAAACTGTTGATCTTTTGTAAGCCACTATTCCTCTGTTTTCCAACTCAAGAAAAGAATAAAGTGAAAATAAAAAGGAAAACCTGACGTAGTGAGTTGATAGGAAGCAATCAACAAGTTTTAATTACATTGGGGCAACAATTTGAATAGAGTCAAAAGGAAACAAAACTCCCATTGAAGCACTGTTGAAACACCCCATCCTTAACACATTCATGTTTTACATATGTCTTACATATAAACTGAACAACAAAGTTCTCATTCTAGTGAAGCTTTTATTTTACTAAGCTTTGGGGAACAAACTGATTTTAGTTTTGAGATTAAATCTCACAAGAATACCTGTCTAAAAATTTACCAAATTTTCCTTTAAGAAAATTTTGGTGTAACTGGTAGACTTTTAAAACTGCAATGTTTAAATTAGATTTTTATGCATTTCTGTATTTACAAATAGACTTTCTTACAAGGCCTATTTCCTCTAGTTTATTGAGGTATGATCAAAGTGCAGTACACTATATACAATTTAGTCAGTATTGACATATAAATATATTATGAAACCATTGGCACAATAAAGAAAATAAGCATTTCCATTATACTCAAAAATTTGCTAATAACAATTTGTTATTCATTTATCCCTATAAACCAATTTCATATATTACTGTTCTGTTTTCTATCATGAGTTTGCATTTTAGAAATTTAAATTAAAAGAATCATATGACACATACTTCCTGTTGTCAAGCTTCTTTTTCTCAGTCCACAATGACATACAAAGAAACAGGTAAGTATGGCCAACTTAAAAAAAATAAATACATAAATTTCCAGAAGCTACTCATGAGAAAGTGCAACCAACAGAATTATCAAAGACTTTGAAGAAACTGTATTAAATATATCAAGTAGTTAAATAAAAAGATGCACAAGTAATTAAAGACAATAAGAAAATGGTAAATGAACAAACAAAGAATATCTGTGAAGAGATAGAAATCTTTTTTTAAAAAAAGAGAACCAACTTAAAATACTTGAAATTTTGGAGCTGCCTAATACAATCATAGAAATAAAGAGTTGGCAGAATTCAAAAGTACATTTGAGCAGAAAGAAAAAAAGACTAAGCAAAATTGAAGATTGTGCAATCAATATTTTTAAGTTTAAACTACAGAAAGTAAACAGAAGAAAGCAATGTTATTATAGTCTAAGGATCCCAAAGAATGCCATCAAACAGATTAACATGTGACTATAGAATCCCAGAAGGACAAGAGAGAAAGAAAGCAATATTTGAAGAAACAAAGGCTGAAGTCTCCCTAAATCTGATGACATATATTGGAGAGAGAGAGAGAGAGAGAGAGAGAGAGAGAGAGAGAGAGAGAGAGAGATCTCCAAGAAAGTCAACCAACTTCAAGCAAGTTAAAATCAGAGACCAACATCTAAGACATTATATTCAAACTATCAAAAACAAAGATGAAGAGAAAGTCTTGAAGACAGCAAGAGAGAATTGACTTGTCAAGGGATTGACAGTCAATTGTTCATCAGAAACCACGAAGAAAGGAAATATGATAACATATTTAAAATGCTAAGGAAAACAATTTTAAACAATGAATCAAGTATTCTGTATACAACAAAACTACACTTCAGATATGAGGTGGGAAATAAGATACTCCCAAATAAATCGAAGCAGAGTTAAATCCCACAAGACACAACCTATAAGATATACTAAAGGTTTAATTTAATGTCTTAAAAATAAATTTTTGTGTATCAGAGTATTGACAAAGTGAAAAGACAATATAAAAATGGGGAAATTATTTGCAAATCACATATCTGTTAAGCCTCTAATTTTTGAATATATGAAATAGCAAAAAGATAATCAATCTTATTAAAAATTGGGCAGATGACCAGAATAGAAATTTTCTCAAAGAAAACATGTCAATATTCACTAGTCCCATAAAAATAATCAATATCATTGGAAATTCAGGAAATGTAAGTCAAAACTACATAATATACTATTTCACACTTACAAGAATTGCCATCACACAAATATCAGGAAATTAGAAGTGTTGATAAAAATGTAGAGAAATGGGGAAACTTCTACATTACTGGTAGGGATGCAAGATAGTTCAATGCTATGGAAAATAGTTTGTTGGTTTCTCAAAAACTAAAATAGAAATATCATATGACTCAGTCATTCTACTCCTAAGTATATACAGAAAGAACTGAAAATAGAAACTCAAATACTTTTATGTCTATAGTGACTGCAATATTATTCACAGTAGTCAAAAGATATAAATAGCTCAAATGTTTATCAATAGATGAATAAATAAGTGAAATATAATATTTGCATAGGCAGTGGAATAGTAGTAAGTAAATGATGTCTGATAAGTGTTACAATATCAATAAATTGTGAAAGCATTAAGCTAAGTAAAATAAGCTATAAGCAACAGGAAAAATATTACATGAATAAATGTATATGAAACATTTAAAATAGTCAACATTTAAAATATTCAAACTCATAGAGACAAAATGATAAGAGATATATAGTCAGGAGTTAAGGAAATGGTTAGGGGAGGTTTGTTAAATATTAAAGTTCTTATTTGGGGTAATGGAAAAGCTTTACAAGTAGATAATGATGATATTGCAGAACATAATAAATATAGTTAATGCTACTGAATTCTACAATTAAAAAATGTTTCATATGGCAAATTTTATGGTACGCTTTCTAATAAAAATCAATAATGGTACCAAAAAGATTAATATTTTATGTGCTCACATGCTTATTTCTTTAAAAGTTTATCATCATAAATTACACTTTAACTAAACAGGCCACTGAAATAGAACATTGCAAATGCTCTTCAACTTAGGATGGGGCTAAGTCCCAAGAAGTCTATCCTATGTTGAAATTATTAAATATCAAAATGCCTTAAATATATTTAACTCTGTGACCATCATAGCTTAGTAACACAGTCCACTATGAAGTATCAGTGGTTTTGGCCCATGATCCCATTACTATATTGGAGCTGCTGGTCACCATCCTGGTCTGCATCACAAGAGATCAAACGTATTACATTTGTCACCACCATAAACTCAGAAAATATTCAGGGGGAGGATATTGATATAGCTCCAAAATTATTTATCTACTTCTTTTCTATAGTAGAGGAACAGCAGTTATATAACACCATCTACAATTTATGAAATAATGAAATTTTGCAATGTACATTTATCAAAAAACACTCATATATTTGCCCACTGCTTTCCCAGCTGTTCATTAATTTTGTTGTTGTTGTTTGTTTGCACTACTGGGGACTCTACCACTGAGCTACATTTCTAGCTCTTTTTGGATTTTATTTTAAGATGCTCAGGCTACCCTTGAACATAACATTCTCTTGCATCAGTCTCTCTCTTTTTTTGACAGTCTTAATTTTTCTTTCTTTCCATTTTACATTCCATGAACCACATTTGTCCTTATTTTTTAACTCCTACTTTTATTCCTTAAATGATCTTGATTGGATTTCTGATCTTTGCAGCAGAGAGTCTTATGCAGCACTATAACTGATAAGATCTGCTCTTTAACATTAAAAGAATTAACATCGACTTTTAGAGCAGTTTCTATAAGTATACTCTAAGCGAAGTAACTTTTTCATAAACAGTTAGGGGTTCGGCAGACTTCTGTTTTTACTTTAACAGTGCTTTGTTTTCATTGAAAATATTGTTTACCTTTAATTTTCTAACAGCAAATGAAATACATACATTTTGCAACAAATTTCTACAATATAAAATGTAGAAATAAAGGTTTTCCCTTTCCATCTCTTTCCAGCCTCTACTGCATTTTACAGTTCAGTTGATTCTTGTTTAGTTTTGTTTAGTTTTATGGCCCTAGAGATTGAACCCAGGGGAACTCTAACACTAAGTCACATCCAAGTTGTTTTTATTTCTTATTCAGAGATAATGTTTAAGTTGCTTAGGGCCTTGCTAAATTGCTGAGGTTGACCTCAAACTTGTAATCCTGCTGCCTCAACCTCCAGAGTAACTGGAATTACAGGTGCGCTCCAATACACCCAGCTACCTATGTTCTTTTATAAGGTTTATGATTATACAAATATATGTGTTTTTTATTTTATTTTTATTCGATATATTTTATTTCAAATTTGTTATATATGACAGCAGAATACATTACAATTGATATTACACATATAGAGTACAATTGTTAATATCTCTGGCTGTATATAAAGTATATTCACACCATTCATGTCTTCATCGTGTACTTAGGGTAATGAAAACCATCTCATTCCACCATCTTTTTTTAACCCCCATGCCTGGTCCCTTGCCCTGCCACCCCTTTGCCCTATCTAGAGTTCATTTAATCCTCCCATGCTCTCCTTCCCCACAATGAATCAGCTTCCTTACATCAGAGAAAACATTTTGCATTTGTTTTTTGGGGATTGGCTAACTTCACTTAGCATTTATCCTCCAATTCCATCCATTTACCTGCAAATGTCATGATTTTATTCTATTTTATTGCAGAGTAATATATATATATATATATATATATATATATATATATATATATATATATATATATATATATATATATATACATACATATATCACATTTTATTTATTCATTTACCTACTTAAGGGCATCTAAGTTGTTTCCACAACTTAGTTATTGTGCATTGTGCTGCTATAAATATTGATGTGGCTGTGTCCCTGTAGTATGCTGTTTTTAAGTCCTTTGGGTATAGGCCAAGGAGAAAGATAACCGGGTCAAATGATGGTTCCATTCCCAACTTTCCAAGGAATCTCCTACTGATTTCCATTTTGGCTGCACTAATTACAGTCCCACCAGCAATATATGAGTGTCGCTTTTCCCCCATATCCTCACCAACACTTATTGTTGTTTGTGTTCTTAATAGCTGCCATTCTCTAATTGCTAGCAATGATGAACACTTTTGAATATATTTGTTTATTGATTGTATATCATCTTCTGAAATGTGTCTGTTCAGTTCCTTGACCCATTTATTGATTGGGATATTTGTATTTTGTTTGTTTGTTTATTTTTTGTTTGTGTTTTTTTTGTGTGTGTGCGTGTTAAGATTTTTGAGTTCTTTATAATACCCTAGAGATTACTGCTGTATCTGATGTGCGAGTGGTAAAAATTTGCTCTCATTCTGTAGGCTCTCTATTCACCTCACTGATTGTTTCTTTGGCTGAGAGGAAGCTTTTTAGTATGAGTCCATCTCATTTACTGATTCTTGATTTTAATTCTTGCACTATAGGAGTCCTATTAATTCTATGAGACACAGGGTCTCTGGTTTAATTCCTAGGTACTTAATCCACTTTGAGTTGAGTTTTATGCATGGTGAGAAATAGGACTTTAATTTCATTTTGTTGCATATGGATTTCCAGTTTTCCCAGCACCATTTGTTAAAGAGACTATCTTTTCTCCAATGTATGTTTTTGGCACCTTTGTCTAATATAAGATAACTGTAATTATGTGGGTTAGTCTCTGTGTCCTCTATTCTGTACCATTGGTCTACCAGTCTATTTTCGTGCCAATACCATGATGTTTTTGTTACTATTGCTCTGTAGTATATAGTGTAAGGTTTGATATAGTGATGCCATCTGCTTCACTCTTCTTGCCAAGGATAGCTTTAGCTACTCGGGATTTCTTATTTTTCCAGATAATTTTCATGACTGCTTTTTCTATTTCTATGAGGAATGTCATGGGGATTTTGATTGGGATTTCATTAAATATGTATAGTGATTTTAGTAATATGGTCATTTTGATAATATTGATTCTGCCTTTCCAAGTTCAAGGTAGATCTTTCCATCTTCTAAGGTCTTCTTTAATTTCTTTCTTTAGCATTCTGTAGTTTTTGATGTAGAGATCTTTCACATTTTTTGTTAGGTTGATTCCCAAGTATTTTATTTATTTATTTATTTGTTTGTTTTTGACACTATTGTAAATGAGGTAGATTTCCTCATTTCCCTTTCAGAGGATTTGTCACTGATATAGAGAAATGTCTTTGATTTATGGGTGTTAATTTTATATCATGTTACTTTGCTGAACTCATTTACTATTTCTATTTTTCTGGTGGAATTTTTTGTATCTTCTAGGTATAGAAAAATATAGTCAGCAAATAGTGCTAACTTGAGTTCTTCTTTCCTATTTCAGGGTCTGGACTGAAACATCTGCACATAATCTAATTGTTTTTCCCCTATATGTAATCTGATTCCTTTCTCTCATGACTTTTAATTCACTCTCCTTATTCTATATGTTAGTCATTTTCATTATAATGTGACTTGGTGTGGATCTGTTCTGAATTTGTACATTTGGTGTCCTGTAAGCCTCTTGAATTTGATTTTCCAATCCATTCTTCATCTTTGGAAAATTTATTGATATTATTTCATTGAATATATTGTTCATTCCTTTTGTTTGGATCTCTATGCCTTCCTCTATCCCATAACTGATAAATTTGGCCTTTCTATGTTATCCCAAATTTCTTGAATATTCTGCTCATGTTTTCTTACAATTTAATCTGGTTTATTGTTTCTTTCATTTCAGATTTCTGTTTGGTTTTTCATTAGAACCTCTACCTCCCTATTGAAGTAATCTTTTGCTGTCTATATTTGCTCTCTTATATCATTCTTTAATTCACAGAACATTTTAATTATATATATCCTGAACTTCTTCTCTGTCATTTCGTCTGCTGCCCTGGCCATGGATTCTAATAATGTGGTATCTTGATTTGTATGGGTCCCTTTCTTCCCTTTTATTTTCATGTTGCTTGTGTGTCTTTCTTTCTAACTGTGCGTATCTGAGATGTTACCATTTTTATCATATAGGCTTTTAGTGCCCCTGTGGGGTTCCTTCCTCTCCTTTGAGGGGAAGGACAATATTAACAGATCCCAACATACACAAATTACCACCTAAAAACAAATAGTTTTTATTAAGACGTTTACAATTTAGTCACAATGTACAGAAATGGTGAATTCAATTATTATCTACAATATAATCTGTAGGTTGGTAATAGGGGTTACAGTTTCTTATGGTGGGCAAAAAATTGGGTTGAGGAATATATGCTGAGGAGCTGTAAGATGAGGATATGCAGTTATTAGGAAGTATGAAATAGGAATCTAAAGTAAAGAAGGTTAGTAGCAGGAGAATAGAGAAGTAGTAATTTTGGGTAGACAAGTAAGAGGGAAGAAAATAGAGTATATACACCAAACACACATATATATTAAGAAAAAATAAAAACGTTAAAATAGTAAAAATTGGTGAGAAGAAGAAAGAAAGGAAAAAAGAATATACAACACAACTGTAATATACTATTCAGTTGTCCCAGTCCTCAATATCCTAATTCATTTCAAGTACTTGGTTTCACTTATGTTAGGGATGTGAGGGCTGAAGAATAAAGAGGGAGAAGAAAGCAAATATATATATATATATATATATATATATATATATATATATATATATATATGGAAGAAATAAGAATAAGGATGGTTTTGGTTGGAGATCAGTATCGTGCTTTTCTTCTCATTGAATAGGTGGGGTTGTCTGTTCTTAGTTGGTATCTCTGCTCTCAGGATGTTGGGGGTTACCAGGTTGTGAGAGTTGGTCTTGGGTGCAGGGCACCTGGAGGTGGGATTTGGCACCTGCCAGTGCTGGTGGGAGACTGCACCTCAAGGATCTCCTTTGGGGTCTGCTTCTGTGATGTGGGCCCTGGGTCTTATCTGCTCATCTCACCTGTAGACCTCACAGTTCCTGGCCTATAAATTAGCCTCTAAAGTGTATCTCCCTCACCCTCTCCCTTTCTACTTCCTAATGAGGAACCTTCTTCTCTGGGGTCTTGTATGTTTCACTCTGATGGCTGTGCACCTGTCCTGAAGAGCTGTTTAGAATTGGGCAGTCACTCTGCTGAGTTAGCACTGCTAAGAAGGAGGGAAATGAGAAAACTAAGGGTACCTGATTATCCAATGTTTCAAACTGGTAGTTGTTGTCAACTAAAGATGGTGATGAAGGTGACCCAAGATGGAGGCAGGTGCTATCAGGATGGGGTGTCTGCTTGGGTGGTAGTAGCTGGGTGATGGCATTGTGCAATGCATTCAGAGATGAGCTCTGTGGAGTGCAGTGTTGAGGCTGTCAGCTTTCTTCAGAGCCTATGATGTCCCCAGGTGCAGACAGGCTACTGTGAGTTGGGGACTAGGGTAGTAGCTGCAGAGTTCCAAGATGGAGTTGACTGGGGGAGGCCCACATTAGTGGTTGGGGGTCCACACAGGAGTGGCGGCCAGAGTTCCTGAATATGGATAATCGCTGAGTGTCCTTCATGAAAGCGGTGTCTGGGAATTCTGCCCCAGTGCTGATGCCAGTGGTCCCACTGAGGCACCCAGGAGACTTGTGTGGAGGAGTAGTCTAGAGCCGGAAGTCCTTTTCTAACACTGAGGCCCCAGGGCCCTATGCGGCATGGCAGCTATGATTCTTGAAAGGGACCAGCTGTGGTGGAATCCTCTATTACTCTCAGAAAGGCAGTATTCCTACTAGTTGAGACCGGAGTTGTGGAGTAACACAATGCTGCCTCCCTCTGGACCACCATCTTGGATCCAGTCTTGCTTCAATCTCTTTGAGTTGCTGGGATTCCAGGTGTGTGTCACTGCACCTGGCTTGCTCACTTTTTAATAAATATCAATAGAAATAAAAAGACCTCTATAATGCATCAATTACTTTGGATTAATATATTATAGTTATATAATTTATCTCTATGACTACACTTGTTTATACTCTTTTCTACACAATGGATACCTACCAGCATTTTCATAACAGAAAACTAGAAAATGAAACAAAGCAAATATCCTCTGACCCGACAGCCACAGGGACCCACCCTGCAATACCACTTCTTAGTAAAACCACTACTTTCAATTTGTTGTTTACTCTTCCAGAATCAAAGCAGACTGTCAGACTGGGAGAACGGTAGTTATTTTTTAAATGTAATGTTTGTTTCATTAATTTTATACACAAACTATGAGAAAAGCAGCCAGAGGGACCAATTATGTTTTGAAGGCTAGTACAGATACTAGACCCTTTACATATATATTCTTATTTAACACGGCAAAACTTCAACATATAGCTTGCTGTTCCCATTTTAAATATGTGAGAATTTAGGAGATGAAGCAAATTTCTTGAGAGCACACTGTCAATAAGTAACAGAATCAAATATTTTGGGTTCTAAACCCTGTGTTTGTTTAACCATCATCTGCCTCCTCAATAATATGAAAGTCACTGCTAAGACAAGCAGCTTGATTTGTAAAAGGTTTTCTGCCACATTAAGAACAAAACAGAATGCAGGGTGGAAACAGAAAGTGTGCTTTACACAACTCATGCAATAGCACCACATCTAGCAATGCCTTTCAAGGTTGTTGTTTTTTTGGGGGGAGGGGAGATTATTGTTTGTTTTTGTTTTATTTTCTGTTAGCTGCAGACAGATTGTTTTTGGAGGCAGTTTTCTGCATCATTAACAGTGTTGACTATGGAGAGGATATCTTCTATAAATCTAGCTGCTCCATCAATGTAGAGTGTTAAAATAACATAAAGAGGGCATATAGGGATAAGAAAAAACAGTTCTTACTATTTTATAATTTCCACTAGACAAAAGAAAATGTAAAAGTATTTTCCACTTGACCAGATGTCCCTAAGAAATTTAATCACACTAATTTAACAGAAAAGATGGTATCTTAGCTAGTCAGTGAAAAAGTATAAAAGGCTTGAACGAAATTGATTATATGATGATTTATCCAGCCCACCCCAATCCTTCCTATATGACAGAGCCTCTGAGCATCTCTTTGAATGCCAGAGCTGGTGATACAGGACAATCGGAACAGCCCAACTTTAACAAGAATGTGAAGCACATCTGCCCTTTAATTTTTTAAAAAAGGTCACCAACAGAAGTGGCATAACAGGGTCTTTTTGGTCTTCAAACATCTGATTCACCTTCAGCAAAGTATGATTGAACCTTCTGATTAGAAAAATTATTTCATAAGGCTTGCAACAATAGTGTTCCTTCTTTTCAAATCATGTCCTCTAATAGGTACAATTATCTTGGATCTGTACTCAGCACATCTGCATTTCATTACATAGGGGTTTGGGCACTTTTCTCATAGAACAAGTTATTGTGACTGTTAATAGACTGCTTTAGACCAACTGGGTTAGTTAAATTTATGTAGTGAGAAGTGCTTGAGGTGTATGTGCACATCAAAAAGAAAAAAAAAACAGGAAGATTCAGTTGTTCTGTTAACCACAGTGTGTATATTTTGATTTCAGATTAAAGCTCTCCTTTGAGAGGTAAGATGAGTGTTCTCTTGGATCTGTTGTGTTCAAAAATGTTATTATTTTTAACAAGAGGGTAAAATTTATGAAGTTGAACATGAAATTTCAATCTAGAGCAACTTGAAAAGAGTTTATAGCATTCATTAGAACTATGGGCAGTTCCTTGTTCTGTTTTGTTTTGCTTAAGTATATTGTCCTCTCTACAGAGGGTGGTCCCCAAAATGTTTTATTTCCTGAATAGAATTTCTAATTCAACTGCCCAAACCTCTGAGATGTCAGATGTCAAGTGCTAAGAGAAAAACAAATTTCCTATCAAAATTTTCTTAATTAATACTTAATTGCACATACCATTTAACCTTCCACATTATATTTATTATCTTTTATATTTCTCTAGTTGTCTTATTATTACTTGAATAGCATCATTGTATAGATATCCTTATTTCCTATCACATCAAAGATATATTTAGTTAGATTATAAGTAATAAATACAGTAAATATCTTAATATTTTATATTCTAAAAAGAAAAACTGTTAATAATATTTCATAATTTTCATGAAATAGAAACTTAAAATAGTGGATCAGTAATAGTAAATTAAATAATTAATGCCACTTTGAACAGCACACCCATGAGTTTATGTATCTGTTGTAGAATAAGAGGAATTTCAAAATAGAATCACTTTTTTTTGGTCTGTGATGGACCAACCTTCAATTTTCTATGTTGAATGATTAAAACCAAAGAGAAACACAACAGACAGAACTAGGCCAAAGCAAAAACTGAGTACACTGGAAAATGATGTTTATTTTCATAAATAGTAATTATCATGACATAAATGATAGCAATAAAAGTATGTGGATGACTTAACTTAGTGTGGTAACTACTCCACTATCACAATTGTTTAATTTTTATTTGAATATTTAATTTAAAAAACCCCAAAACACAAGAACTATACCATAATATTTCTTTATAAAAATCTACAAGAGTATATTATTCAGTTAATTTTCTAGAATAGATTTAAATTTTCTTTTTCCTCCTAGTTTTCATGAGCTTTTTCACTGCTGTTACCAAAAGACCTAACAAGAACAATTTTCGAGGAGGAAAAGTTTATTTGGTGTTCACACTTTTAGAGGTCTCAGTCCAAAGATGTTCAACTACATTGGTCTGAGTCAGAGATGAGGAAGAACATCATTGCGGAAGGTAAAAGTGTGTCAAAACATGGCAAGAGAAAGCAGAGAAAAAGAGCTCCCCTCACCATGGACAACATACTAAGCTCAAAGGCCATGCCCTCAGTGACCCATCTCCTTCAGTCACACCCTAGCTGCCTACAGTCACCACCCAGTTACTCTTATAACCAGATCATTTCACTTCTAAATGCATTGTCTAGCATTGTCTTATACACATGAGCTTTTGTGGGACACCTCATATCTAAACCATAATACTCCTATTACTGAGGGTTTTTATTTATAGGGTTATTTATTATATTTTCCTTAAGCCATCAGAGCTGCTTCTCTTCTCATCAGTTTCCCAATTGCTTGGAGTCAAGGAGCCAGGGATAAGCAGAAAGTTGACTTCTGTTATCTATTCTCAGTGCAATATCTAAAAGTCCTCTTTCACATTAATGCAAGCTACACACAATGCAAAGAAAGCCTTCATTCACAGTATCCCTTATTCATTGTTAGTCCTCCAACAGCCAACACTGGCCAGTCAGTCTTATTATGTGGAAAGTCCAGACTGCTGCTTCTGGGGAAGAAGAGTACATTTGAAAAAGCTTTCCCTGATGACAGGGCTTTATTTCCTCACACCATAATTTAAAAACATTTTAAACAGCAGACTGGGTCTTGGATGGTAATGCCTTGCCTAGCAATTAGTGGTGAAGGTGCTGGACTTTAAAAGGCTTTTAAATTATGTTATGAAAGGTCCATCTACAGTGGCTTTCATTATTCAGGGTAAAGTCTATATTATCCACCCATTGCTGAGGTACAACTACTAAGCTCTTCATAGACTGTCACTCCCAAAGATTGACAGTTAGAAATTTGCAAGACACAAGATTTTCATTACTATGTGGCTGCAGAATTAAACCCAATTTCATATGGAAATTGTCTTTTTTCCCCTTTTTCCTTTGAGTGGACTAACGAGCAAACTTCAAAAGTTCTTTAGATTTGATTCAGGCTTATCTGAAGTGTATCCAAGGGTGTATATATCCATAAGACTTTGAACAGAAAAGAAAGAAAGAAAGAAAGAAAGAAAGAAAGAAAGAAAGAAAGAAAGAAAGAAAGAAACAGGATCTTTTTCTTCATTAATAGGCCCAAAGTCTGGAAACCTCAGAATGGATCCAAATGAGGTCCAAATACTAAGGTGACTAAAACAGACTGGTCCTAACCCTGAGCTGACCCAGTACATGAATAAAAGCAAAGGATAACTTGAACTCTCTACCCAAGAATTGAAGCAGCAAAGAAATGAATAGCTAGTTCCTAAGCAAAAGTAACCAATTTTGTGGATTTCTCAAATTCCCAGTCACCCAGGAGAAGTTCCCCACTTTAGGAATACTGATAGAAGTGTTGGTTCAACATCAGGCATCTGGGAAGGGTAACAGGGTGGGTTCCAAACTTGACCAGCTCTTTACATCTCTCATTTTCTCCAGTGGCATCTTCACCATGCTATTTGGAAGACTAAGTAAACCATGTTCTGAGTAATTGACAATGTTAAAAGTAGATGTGGAAACTGGCTTTGCAGTCTAAATGCAATGCCATTAATTCTCTTTAATTTGTTAATGGCTGTAAATTTGGTTGCAATGAGAAAAGCAACATTGCCAGACTGGGGCTTACTTCAGAAGGAATGTTAAAATACTGAAGGCTCCAGGCTGGCAGGAATCTAGAGTTGTTTTGTTGTTGTTTGTTTTGTTTTGTTTTCCTTTTAGAGAATCAACCACAAAATCTGATGTTTTTATCAGGCACCAGACTTTTAAAATCAAACCCAAATGGTCATCATTTTCCTTCAGTCAAAAGACCTTGGACCTTCAACTTGGGGTTATCAGCTCCCCAAATTAAGGCACACTTTCCTCTCTGATTGGTTTATTTCAGGAGAACTTTCAGAGGTCAAACTGATTTTATAGATCTGCCTGTGAGAAATAGAAATTTTGGTGGTTCATGTTTAGAATACAGTATCTAGCCTTAAACATAAAATTACTAAAGATTCAAGAAAATCAAGAGGAAACTGAACAAATATTACCAGCAGTTAATATCTGAGTGTAACAGATTTATAGCCCCTTGTCAAACAGGAGGTGAGGGGGAAGGGATCCGCCTGACCAAAAATAATAATAATAATAATAATAATAATAATAATAATAATAAAATAAATAAGTAAATGAATTTCATAAGTATCAAAATGCACTGAATACCAGATATGCTTTCCAGCCATAGAGAACAAAGTGAAGTGGGAACAACTAAAGGTATGTTTTTTTAAAATAACCCAACAAGTAAACAGTAAAACCTAGGCAATATTCAAGAGGACTGTGTATCCCATAGTACTCAGCCAATGAGGAACAGAGGGAGAGACCCTGCACTTGGGGAGGAGATGCTGATTGTAACTGCCCCTGGAGGTGCCTACTTCCTGAGACATCCCTTCATGCAAGACCATCATTAAAGTAGAGCCCTGCTTTCTGTGTATCTTTGACTTACAATCCATTCTTTGGGTTTGGACAAGTGAAAATGTTTCTCACAATGCCCAGGAATTTCTGAGTTTTATTTGCCATGTTGCGGGCCAAGTTAACACTCTTCAATAACATTTGAGGAAAAAAATTTTTCCCTGAATCAGAAGTCTTGAAGGATTATTTTTTTCTACATTCATTATTGGCTTATTGGTTACTTTGATATTTTCTGGAATTCTCAGGTTCAATTTTCACTAATGAGGAGATCAAAATTATTACTATGCTCTTATTTCCTACTAATATAATTTTGATAATGTACTCTTGTACAATTGGGGACACATCCTATAGAAAGAAAATATATTTCTTTCCCAAAAGAATTGGGTAACAAATCTTACAATGAGATCTCCATAGTCATTTTTCCTGTCCTTGTCACCTGTAATACATATGCACATTTGACACTCTCCTATTACAGTTTTTCAATAAATTTCTAAATAAAATACATATGAAAATATATTAATAATTTGAACAATGATGTCATAAAGTCAATCATTTCAATTATTCCCAGTATAATTTTATTTAATTGCTTAACTTCTATATGACTCTGATATCAGAGCCTAAGAAGGATCTGCCTCTTGTTCTTGGAAGCTTTTGTATGAAATATGGACGGACTCTGGGTCAGTTTCCCAGGAGACTAAGACACTAACACACACAAAAAAAAATACCAGAATGAACTTACATCTTCGAAGGAACCATGGCAGTGCAGTGACAGGGATACTTTGAATTTCCTTGAAAAAAATTAAAGTATCAAATATATTTAAAAAAATATTGTTACAAGTCTTATATCCATTACTCAAAAACAGACTCATATTTCTGATTGAAATAAAGCAGACTATGGAGCACTGGATCTAAAGTCAGTAGAAGTGGATTTGGTTCTGAGATGACATAAATTATTCATATTCATCCTGTGATTTGTGTATGTCTTAAATAAGCCACTCAAATTTTTCTTGCTGGAGTTTTATTACTTGTAAACTTGACAATGCTTTAATCCATACTATTCTCAAGGATTTTTTTTAAATGTATTTTAAAATTATAATGTATGAAGAATTCAAGTAGCACACATGTAACAGAAAACTAAAAAATATATAATGCTTACAAAGTGAAAAATTTATAAAGTATTAAATTCATTCTATTTATACTTATTTTCTAGATTAATCAATTGTTAATTTGAATATATATATATATATATATATATATATATATATATATATATATATATATATATATAAACACTAAGTTGCTTAGGGCATTGCAAAGTTTTTGAGGCTGGCTTGGAACTTATGATCATCTTGCCTCAGCCTCTCAAGCTGCTGGGATTATAGGCATGCATCACAATCTTTTACTTCTTTAAGGAGATTAAACACTTACTGGAAAATAACTGGAAGTTTTAGGATAACTCCAGCATTGCCTTTTATAAATTGTTCACCCCATTGAGGACCACATGGGAGTTATTATAGCAGCATCTCTATTTGTATTCATTTAATGCATACATGTAGAAAAAGTCTCAAAGTATGATAATAAACAAAAGAAATGTCATTTAGAAAATAGAATAATTCCTTATTCAAATGCCTTTCCTTATGTCTCACAGAAAGTTTTATGGACCTCCCAGATTAAATGACAGTATTTCTTCAGCTCATCTGTTTCCTAGGATGTCACATTGAGATCTCCAAAAAACAGTTGTTTCTTAGCGGATACTGCTCTGGAAGGTGCTAACTCACCATGGCAGGAGCATAGTCCTGAGACAATATGACAGCAAAGGTGATGTCCAAGGAGAGCACATTGTAAAGTTACTTCATTTCCTCAGATATAAGAGTGGGAAACAAAAACTATATGCTGATAAATCAGAAGAGCAAAGGAATAATAAGTTCCCCCAATCTAAAAGTTTGGACAATCCTATGTTGGGTTTTGTAACTGCTGCTTTACCTCCAAACAAATGCAATAAACCAAATGCTACTAAAATTTCAGTATCCACCCTATTTGATTTTGAGCAGCATAATTGAATAATATGGTGTCTTTTGGTTCCTCAATGTACTACTTACACTCTTCTTTAAAAAGACATCATCTCTTGCAAGTTGCTAAGCATAGTCATTATTGTTCTCTAAAACATTCAGCAATTGCTTGTGTCACTGCACAAACATCCCTGGAGAAGATGCTATAAGCAAAGCATTGCAAAAGGCACAGTCTGTGCCTCATTAAACAAAACACATTTTCAAAATATAATTTGAAATATTTCATAACTCTGAAGTACTTATTGTATGTGTTTGCTTTTTTTAATCCAGATACAATCCTGTCTTAGTCAGCTTTTCATTGCTCTTATCAAAATAAGCAAAAAAGAACAACTTAGATGAGGAACAGCTTATTCCAAGTTCACACTTTCAGGGGTCTCAGTCCCTAGATGGCTGACTTCACTATTCTGGGCCCAAGATGAAGTAGCACTTGGGGGAAGGACTCAGCAGAGGAAAGCTTCTCAACTTCTGGTGGGGTCAGGAAGCAGAGAGAGAGAGGGAGGGGAAGTTGCCTCTTTTCTCATGCACAGGGAAAGTGCACCCTTCTAGGACATGTCTCCAGTGACCCCCTCGTTAGCCAAGACCCAACTGCCTACAGTTAACACTAGTCCATTCAAACTAAGTTGGATTGATTAGATTATAGCTCTCATAATCAAATCATTTTACCTCTGCATTAATAGGAGGTTTGGAGGTACACCTCATATTCAAAACATAACTACCTCTTATATGTTCTTACCAAAATCCTGCAAATTTTGTGCAAACTAATTCTTAAAATGTGAGATCACTAGAGTCGGAGCAAGAACACTTTTACAATAACCCTGAAGTTGTCCCTTCAAAACTACTCCAAATGCTAGAGGTGCTGGCTTGCCTCGGGAGGCATCTAGTAATAAACTACTTCTCTAAGCAAAGATTCAGAAAGTGATGAAGGATCTAGCATATGTTCAGTCCCATGGCCACAGGGAGGAGGATTTTGCCAGTATGTTTTCTGAGAAACAGAGCATTTCGTAAGAAACAAGGGAGTTGTTCAGGATGTGTTTCAGAGGTGGCAAAAATACACAGAAAGTTTCAAGAGACCATCTCTGATTTGTAACCATCACAGAAACTTTCCTGAGATGATTAATCACAAAACTCCAGTGAAATTAACTAATGTAAAACCACTTAGGGAGTTCTGTCATGGATTAGACTGTACATATGCACCACTCATCTCAAAAATATCAAAGCTCAGCACTACTTCAACCTTTGGCAGGTGCATTAGTCTAAACCCACCAAAATCTATACAAGGGGGCTAGATGTATTTACCTAAACCCTAAGTCTAGACAAGGGATCAGATAGTTACAGCCTGCATTCCCAGTCTGACCTGCTTCCAGGTTTGAAACTAGAATGTTATGGAAATAGGAGTCATGTCCAATCATTTATATTTCCCATGCTACTTCTTTGCCATAACAACAAAATTGAGTAGTTGGGGCAACCTGCAAGCCTTAAAATAAGTATAATTTGGAAATATACAGAAAATGTTTTTTTAAACCTCTGAGGCAATCTCTCAAGGAAAATTCATTATCAGAATGTGAGAAGGAGCAACTGAGTATGTTAATAGAATTGGCAACCATCCCAAAGGGAGAGGTTGAATACCCATATATCCTTACTACTGTCAACTTCCTAAATGTTTGGAGAAAAAAAAAGTATTACCATGTTCCATTCCTTAAGAAGGGTCTCTCTAAATGCTTTTGCACATAAACTCAATTTTCATTTTATATTATACCCATTCACCAATAATTAATATGTAAAAACTATTACATTTGGGTTCTGTAACTATGGAGATGGCAACATGTAGATCCTCAATGACCTCAGTAGTAAATACCTACAATATAAATGTTCTAGAGACTGTAAAAGAGTACCTTTTGGATCTAAGCTGGTTGTTGCAGCTGTAGTAGCACTGGTTAACTACAGAGGGTAGGGATAAGAAAGAGACAGAATCACAACAGGCAAATTTGTCATAGAAAAAACTGTGGAAAAGAAAATAAGTCTGAACTTAGCTGAATCTGAAGCTACACAGTTAGTTAGCTAGTGTTTGAAAAGTACTCTGTGTTTCTTAACTGCAAGCAGAGAGCTCAGGCAGGAAACCATGTTGAGAAGACACACACTGCAGCTTGCTGCTATTGGAGCCCAGGAGAACATAACAAATATTGCCGTTCTGTCCCGGCTGGTATCCTATCATGTGGCCTAAGGTGTACCTCACAGAACATGTTTGAAATGGGCATCAAGAAGTATGTACCCAGGGGATTCAAGTCAGAGATACAAAGGGAATGCAACTGGCTTTCCCCTTGAGTCTGGAGTGTTTCTCAATTTTATCTTAACATCCTGGCATCCCTTTCCAGGTATATTTTTCTCCTCTGAGTGTTCAGTTTTACATCTCATCCTGCTCCTCTTTCATAAATATAATTGTTTTTACCTCTTTGAGGTTTTTTAAATTCTAATTTGTTATATATAAAAGAAGAATGCATTACAATTCATATTACAAATACAGAGAACAATTTTTCATATCTTTGTATATGAAGTATATTCATACCATTCATGTCTTCATACATATACTTATGATAATGATGTCTATCTCATTCCACCATTTTTTCTACCAGCATGCCCTTTGTCTTCTATTTTGAAGGTTGGGGGGTTGCTTATTTTTGTTTTATTTTTGTTTGTTTCATTTTCTCTTCTTCTTTCTCCCTCTAATTAACAAGTTTCCTTATTCTCTCTCTATTCCTAACATTTTATCCTCCTTCTTTATAGCCATTACTTCCTACCTCTCTTCTGCTTTCTCTTCATTAACATTTTTATACATTTATAACTTCATATCAAATTTTATTTTTTAATGAACTATATTATTGACATCTTTTAGAACTATTTGACTTATAAAATTTCCTGACCCCACCTATCATGTTGTTGCAATACTTTGCACTTTGAGAAACACAGTTAATAGTTCCTATTTACTTAAGTACTAGGTCTATTTCACATTTATTTATTATTTTTGCTGTTGGCAATTTCTGAGCCTGCTATTCCTGTTTTTGTGTAATTAATATTTTACATGTGATAGTAAGCACCAAGCAATTATTTTAATGCTGTATATTGTTTGCTATTACTACTGATATTTGTTTCCCCTTTTTTGTGAATTGCTGAGCCTCTACTAGGACATTACCAATTCACAGGATATAGACTTCACTGCTGAACTAAACCCAGCCACATAAAGTAACCATTCACAAACTTAAGCAATACTCTAATACAAAGAATATAGGAAACCAAAAGCCAAACATGACCGGATTCCAAGCAGGAATGACTGGGGAAGCCCTCAGGTTCCAAACATGGGCAGCAACTCCTACATCATAAATATAATTAACAGAAAGACACCTATGAGACATCTCAATCTAGATCATTTATATACCCCTTTAGAATAGACTGAATCATTAAGTGAAGAAAAGCAATCACAGAGGCTTTACCCACATACTCTTCTCTATACAACAAAATTGCAAGAACTATAAAATGGGTCTTTCTCTTTTGAGACCTAGAGGGAAATTAGAATCACCAAAACCAAATTTAAGAATAAATGGAATTGGAAAGGGTTGTGAAATGGAGGCTAAATGTGTGGATAACCTCTTCAGGGAAGTAATAAAAGAAAATTTTCCAAATCTTGAGAATGAGATGGACATCCAGATGCAAAAGGCATTCAGAACCTCAAACAGAAAAAGAGTAAATTAAAAACAAATTCTTCAAGAACATGCAAATTAAATCGCTTAAAATACAAAAAAAAAAAATAGAATTTTGAAATACTCAAAGGAAAATAATTTAGTCACATTTAGAGACAAGCCAATCAAAATTTCTTTTGATTTTTAGCACAATATTTAAAATCAAGGATGTTTTGGAACATACTATTCCAACCCCTGCAGAAAAATAACTCTCAACAAGATTGTTATATCCAACAAAGCTATCCTTCAGAATTAAAAAGAAAAAAAAAAAAACTCCCAAGATAAGAAGAAGCAAAGAATTCATGACAGCTAAAGTGGCATTACAGAAAATACTTAAAGAAATACTATATATAGAAGAAATAAAGCAAGCCCCAGAGCTTGTAAATGAACAATTCAAAGCATGGCTGGGAAAATAAAAAACAGGATCAAATTAAACAATAGAAGTAGATCAAAATGGCAGGAATTAATAAATTTCTATCTCAAATAACATTAAATATAATTGGTCTTAATTTCCCAAACAAAAGATATAGGCTCACAGAAAGGATTAAAAAGCAAGACACAACAATATGTTGTTTGCAAGCAATTTACCTTACAGGCAAATAAGGTTTAAACAGCCACAGAATAGAAATTGATAACAATGCAAATGAAGACCCCAAACAAGCAGTAGTAGCTACTCTCATATTCAACAAAGGATATTTCAAGCCAAATAAATTGAAAGAGACACAAAAGTTCATTTCATACTTGTAAATTGTATGAGCCATTCAATAAGAAAATATGATAGTAAATAATTGTGCCACAAACATCAGTGCATCTAATTACATGAAGCAGATACTACTAAAAAACTCAGAAAGACTCTACTATCACAATACTGGATGATTTCAAAACACCTTTCTCACCAATATATAAGTCATCCAGACATATACTCAGTAAAGAGTCTTCAGAACTAGAAAATATCATAAATCAAATAGAATTAACCTACAGAGTATTTCATTCAACACGTTAAATTCATCTTCTTCTCAGCTGCATATTGAACATTCTCCAAAATTGATCATATTTTAGATCACAAAGCAACTCTTCACAAATACAAAAAAGTTACTATAATTGCATATATCTTACCTGATAATAATGGAATAAAAAGAAAACTGCAGAAACTATATAAGTACATAGAGATTTAACAACACATTTTGATTAATGAATCAGTGAAACAAGAATTCACAGGAGAAATGTAACAAACACTTCAAATCAAAAAAAGAGTGATACAACATAACAGAACCTCTGAGGTACTATGAAGACAGTTCTAAGGGGAAATGTTATACCTATGATACTTACAGAAAATAAGAAATATCCCAAATAAATAATATAATCATGCATATCAAAGCTCTTGAAAAAAATGAGAACAAACCAATTCCAATGCCTGTATAGGAAGGAAATAATTAAGATAAGAGCTGAAATCAATGAAATAGAGAATAAAAACAATACAAAGAATCAATTAAATGAAGATTCATTTCTTGAAAATATAAACAAGATTAACTCTTAGACAAACTGAACAAAAGAAAAAAAAAAAAGAGAAGACCCATGTTAATAAAATTAGAAGTGTATAAGGAAACCTAATCCTACAAGATGGAGATTTATAAGATGCAGGGTCTCTGGCTTTATTTCTAAATCCTTGATCCATTTTGAGCTGAGTTTTGTGCATGGTGAGAGATAGGCACTTAGTTTCATTTTGTTGCATATGGATTTCCAGTTTTTCCAGCACCATTTGTTGAAGAGGCTATCTTTTCTTCAATGCATATTCTTGGCACCTTTGACTAATATAAGATAATTGTAATTTTGTGAGTTAGTCTCTGTGTTCACTCTTCTGTACCATTGGTCTACCAGTCTGTTTTGGTGCCAATACCATACTGTTTTTGTTACTATTGCTCTGTAGTATAGTTTAAGATCTGGTGTAGTGATGCCACCTGCTTCACTCTTCCTGCTAAGGACTGCTTTAGCTATTCTGGATCTCTTATTTTTCCAGATGAATTCCATGATTCATTTTTCTATTTCTATGAGGAATGTCCTTGGAATTTTGATCAGAATTGCATTACATCTGTATAGTGCTGGCCCTAAACTCCATCATGTGGGATTAGGCCCCAACTTCCTTAATGAGACTCCTGTGGTACAAGAATTAAAATCAAGAATCAATAAATGGGATGTATTCAAACTAACACGTTTCTTCTCAGCAAGAGAAACAGACTGTGAGGTGAATAGAGAGTCTACATCTTAGGAGCAAATCTTTACAACTCCCACATTTGATAGAGCACTAATCTCTAGTGTATATAAAGAACTTAAAAAGCTGAACACCAAAAAAAAAATCCAAATAACCTAATCAATAAATGGGCAAAGGACCTGAAGAGACACTTCTCAGAAGATGATATACAATCAATCAACAGATATATGAAAAAATGTTCATCATTACTAGCAACTAGAGAAATGCAAATCAAAATGCCACATCAATGTTTATAGCAGCACAATTCACAATAGCTAAACTGTGGAATAAACCTAGATGCCCTTCAATAGATGAATGGATAAAAAAAATGTGGCATATATACACAATGGAATATTACTAAGCAATAAAACAGAATAAAATCATGGCATTTGTGGGTAAATGGATGGAGTTAGAATAGATAATGCTAAGTGAAGTTAGCTAATCCCAAAAACCCAAATGCTGAATGTTTTCTTTGATCTAAGGAGGCTGATTCATAGTGAGATAGGGAAAGGGAACATGGGAGGAATAGACGAACTCTAGATAAGGCATAGGGTTTGGAGGGGAAGGGAGGAGGCATGGGTTATAAATGATGGTGGAATGTGACGATCATTATTAGCCAAAGTACAGAGATAAAGACACAAATTGGTGTGAATATACTTTGTATACAACAAGAGATATGAAAAATTGTGCTCCATTTGTGCAATAAGAATTGTAATGCATTCTGCTGTCATATATAAATTAAAAAAAGAAATTAATAAGGAGAAATGATAGAAATCCAAAGGATCATTAGGGACTATTTTGAAAACTTATACTTCACTACATTGCAAATCCTAGAATAAACAAGATACATTTCTAAACACATATGACCTACCAATGTAGAATCAAGAGGACACAGAATACCTTAATATATTAACAACTAGCAGTGAGATACATGCAGGAAAAAAAAAAAACCTTTCAAAAAAATAAGAAAGAAAAGCATAGGCTCATATTAACTCTCAGCTAAATTCTATCATTCCATTAAATAAACTAATTCCAATTATTTTAAAAATATTCAATGAAATAGATAGTGTGGAACCCTTTCAAATTCATTGCATAAAGCCAATATCACTCTAATACTAAATTAGAAAGGACACATCAAAGAAATCAAGACTAATATTCCTGATGGTGTTTTGATGCACATTTTCTTAATAAAATATTATCTAACCACATTCAACAACATATTAAGATCATACATCATTATCAAGTTGTTTTTTATTCCAGTGTTGCAAAAATGGTTTAACATATACAAATAAATAAATGTAACTCACCACATCAATAGAATTAAGGACAAAAAAATCAAATAGTTATCTCAATAAATGCAAAAATGTCTTCAAAATATTTAGCACTCATTCCTGATAAAAAATACTGAAGAAATTAAGGATAGAAGGAACTTGCCTCAACATCATAAAGGCTATGTAAGACAAACTCAAAGCCAACATTATAGTGAATGGGGAGAAACTGAAATGACTAGGAGACAAACTAAGCTCATCTTTGGAGTAGATGAAGGAAACAAAATTAAGACCCAGAATTAGGACATGGCCCATAAGAGAACAGGCCAGGTGTTTGAGGGATATATTTTAGGTAAAACCAACACAGCATACTGGACATCAAGGAGACAGTGAGGTGGAGGAAAAGCCAATCAAGAACGACTTCTATAGAAATATTATGAGTTATTATGGATTTGTTTGTTTAAATTACCTTGTCTCCAGAAGGAGTACAAAATGCTGAGGAATTGAAACCCCAGTTACATCATTTTCATGAAATGTAGACTGGAACAGATTCATTGTCTTGGAGAGCAAGAAATGCCACTGGCCACACAATGATGAAATCTGAGGACTTGATATGAAAGCTCAGGGCACTTTCAGGGGCTTTGATGTACAGGAGACAGATTTCAAAAGGAAAGCTGAGGATGGCACCCAAGATATTCTCCTGGCTTGTCTAAAGTCAGATTGCAACACCAGGCAAAGAAGACTTTAAAGAACTAGAACAGTAAACACTCCCTCAACTTTGTCCAGTAACATTTAGGTTATTCAAAACCATGTTTTCCAGGAGAAAACATGGCAAAGGTAAGCACAAACATTTGATACTTGATATATAATTGTTTAAAGTCAAGCCAGTAATACTACTACCATTTTTAAATTATTTCCTTAAAAATTTTTGCCTGAGATGAAAAGCAGTTTTAAACATTTTATTAAATATGTCAACCATAGAAAAAATACAAAAAAACAAATAGCAGGACTGGGGCTGTAGCTCAGTGGCAGAGCATTTGCCTAGCATGTGTAAGGCACTGTTTTCCATCCTTAGTACCACATAAGAACACAACAAATTAAATAAAGGCCTGCTGTCCATCTATAACTACAAAATATTTTTTTTAAAAAAGCAAATAACAGTCAAAAATAACCGCTATTACAATGTTATATTCCTTTTTTAAGCATAGATACAAACTATTTTTACACAAAGGAGGATATCTGACTTATGCTGTTTGTTTTCTGCCTTTTTAAAAAGAATTTAATTTTCTATATTCTTAAAAGTAGATGGTCCGGGCTGGGGTTGCGGCTCAGTGGTAGAGCGCTCACCTAGCATATGCGAGGCCCTGGGTTTGATCCTCAGCACCACATAAAAGCAAATAAACAAAATAAACGTATTGTGTACAAATAAAAAATAAATATTTTTTTTAAAAAGTAGATGGTCCAAGCCCTGAACTTTGTTATCATTTTTCTTGTCTTTTGTGCTAAAATTGATTTAAATATCAAATTACTTAGAGGAGGGAATCAAACAATTGCTTTATATATTTCTGGAACTTTTTAATAAGAGTTTTTCTTTTCCCAAGGCCACCAGATCCTGTTTCCAGTGAATTCTTGATGTCTTCTCAGCATTTCACAAGTCTCAGATGAATTTTCAATTCCATACAATGTTGCCTCAATTTACCTATTCTGGACTTTGTACATTTATGCTTTACTTATGATCTAACACAATAGGAGGCAATATTATGTTGTTGTACAGTGCAATAAAAGATTTAAAAACTGAATATTAGATTTTTTTTCTTAAAATTCCCTCCACATTCAAGATGTTTAATTAACCTCAAACCATTGTCTGTCCCTGAGGAATTCTGCTTGCCCTTAAAATAATGTTTTCACTACTCACATAAACATAAGTAAACCAAATTTTCTTTTCTGAAGACTATTTATACAAAACTATTAAATAGTGCAAAGAGCAAGTTTACACATAATCCAGGAAGTCCAGTAAGTGAGTTTTCTGTGGATGCTTTTAGAGTACTACAGAAGAACACTTAAACTCCACCTTACAGAGCCTCATGGAAGAAATAGGATTGATCCAGAGAAATAAAGAGGAGTAAGGAAGGTCAGCCTGGTAAAGCAAGTTGAGCAAAGTTTCAGGGGCAGGAAACACCTGAGTATTTCCAAGGAGATAAAGATCATCTTACATCATGCCAGTGTGAGAGGTATGGTAGAGAGGAGGAAGGCTGTGAGGTCACAGAAGGTCTACTGTGTCATTGAGGGCCTATGTGTCTCTTGCTGAGAATAAACAATGGTTAGTAATGTTTTGAGAAGGAAGCAACAGGTTTGTATTTTAGCTACACTGTAGTGATAACCTGATGAAATATGTGTTTGAGGGAAGCCAGGCTGGAGGCAGCTTTTTGGAAGCTAAGCCACCAACTATGTCACACAAGGGTTGCTAAGATTCTGAAATGGTGCAGCAGTCACCTACAAGAAAGAGAAGTCAAAAATGAAATAGCTGGAGAGAGAAACTTGGCAATGCTTGGTGAATGAATGAATATTCAGAAATAATTCACATAAGACAGCCAATGCAATGGAAGGAATGAAGTTGAACAAAAGAATGAATGGTTTTCTTTTCTTGGTCAGAAGATGGAACAATTGCCTTGAAATTTGTTTCTTTTCCTTCCATGTAGGATGCTAAAATCAATTTTAGTTATTTAAAATGCCCACACAACAACCTGAAGCCCCTTTCAACCATTTTTAAAGTCATTTCTCACTTCATGTTAGATTCCAAAAGAAAAAAATTCTAGAGTTGATCTAACTGAGATATCCATGGAAGGGTATACATTTTTCCTTGGACTGTCCTATTTGGTCCTAACACATAATTCTTGCTGCATGGTATCCTAGGGGTGACCCCCAATACTGGTAAAATACTTTTATTCTCTCCTGGCTTTTATCACCTCTAATGGGACTGTAACTTATATGGTCCCTTTCATTCTTTGTTATTTTTTTTTTCCAGGAGAAGATATGCCTGAAGTATTTTATGGGCTCATACAATCTCTTCTTTCAACTTTATGTCAACTTTATTTTTTATAAAACTAGGTTATATAAGAATATCTCACATATAAATGTCGATAGAAAAGAGAGGTGTTGCAACTTGGGAAAACAGCCTTAAAAAATGCCCACTATGTCTTCTTTGCAAGCGTGGAGTTGATATAAGATTTCAGGGCAATTACAAATGTGTTTTTCAGAAACAATGCTGCCCCAATCTAACCAATCACCTAAAAACTCAAGAGTCTGTAATACTCAGAAAAGTGCAGTGAAGACAACAAGATTGTGTTACTACACAATGCTGGCAATTGTCAGGAAGTGGAGAGGGTCAAGTGTGAATGGGAACCTGCAGAACTGGGAGATGGCCTGTCCTTCTGGAATTGTAGGGCAGGGTAGCCACACTAGACAACAGACTGACCCATGGATCAAGTAAACACACACCAATCCTGGGACCCAGCATTCAGAGTATGCACATTTACCAAAATTATACCCCTGACCATTCCTTGACTCAGCCCAGTTGGTGCTTGTAAGAAATCCAAAATCACCTGGATGTCAAAACTGTAACTGAATGAGTAAAATGTGAAATTTGCCATGTTGTAATTAGAACAAAAATAGACACATACCTGGTACGCAGATGAATCTTAAGTACACAGCATTTTAGTGAAAACTGCAAGATAAAAAAAAGGTATGTCCCAACATCATTTACATAAATGAAGCCAAAATGCATATCAAACAATATTAGTTTTACAAAACTTATAAAATAAAGGAAAATTAAAAATAACCAACACATCATTTCTGCTGCATGGTATCCTATGGGTGACCCTGTAGGAGGTGCATGGTATCCTAGGGGTGACCCCCTATATGGAGGAAGTTGTGAGATTTGAATTGGGCCAAAAAATAAAGAATAAACCTATTTCATGTCAAATCTGTTATTTTTCTGATGCTTCATATTTTGTTTTTGATTTCTGACTTCACTTTTCTTTTCCCATCCTCTATATTCTACAATCAGCCTCACACAGATTGAGAAATAAGACTTTAAAGAAAATAGATGTCCAAAATGTGGATAGAAAGGAGTCAGAACTCATAGACTGTGTTCATGTTGTTGATGTTGTAGCAACTGGAAAATTATATCTGCAATTAGTTTTCAAGCTGAAGTTTTTCTGTACATTGTAACTATTTTCAAAGCAATTCTGACCAGATGAATCAACCAAGGGATGCCTCACATCCATATTCCAAATGTTCATCTCAGTTTCCTGAATATTCAGATTCAGGAAGTCCAAGGTGTAGCCATAAAACTGTACTTCAATACACCTCTGAACCAGTGAAATGATCAATGAAACTGGCAAATGTTGGTGAAGCCCACCAAAAATGTAACAAAGGAATTTTACTAGGAAGAAATAATTATTGGCTTTATCATGAAAATGCTAATAAAAATACAGCCAACATTATTGGAAAGTTTCGAGTGTGACTAGGAACTTGCAGCTGACTATGTAAGAGTATTCATTCTCTCATCAGCTCACCCCAGCTACTCTCTGGAGTAGGCCCTATCGACTTCCACAACATAATGAGAAAGTGTTGCATATAGGAATAAATACAACCTGTCCAATCAGTCTAATTGATTAGTGGTAAAAATAGGTCTTCAAACTACATTTACCAGATGCATAAGTATATGCTTTTGAATGTGAGAGTGTCAGTTGATCACTTATTTATTTCATAGGTTTATGTTCATGTTAAAGTATGTGCAGGATTATTTTTGTTTGTTTGCTTCTTTCTCTCAAATACTAGTAAAATTCTACTTGCTATCAAAAAGTAGTTAACCTAGGTGTCAGGCTAACTTGAGTGAGTTAAAGAGATGCCCTCCCAAAATATAGGACAGGTTTGATCTCTTTTGCCTGCGTTTGGTGATGACCTAAGCTAGGACCTATGTGTTTTGTCAGGAATTGCACAGTTATCCCAGTAGTTATCTCAAAGCCTTCTATTTGCTCTAGGCTGTAATTATCTCTAAAAGCCTGAATTCAAAGTTAGTAGGGTGAATGTCCTTCGGGAGAAAAAGAAATATCGTTGTTATAAGGGAGTGGCTAGACTATGCTGAGGGAAGATCTCTGGATGAAAATAGGATTCTCTATTCTTAACCGATTCTCTTGAGATTCCTATTCTCAGAAGGACTTTGCATGAAATTAAAAGAGTTGAGCCAGTTATTAATGCGTGATTCTATGTACTAAAGTTAGCCTAAGTAACTGTAGGCATAAAAAAATGAAAAACTGCATGTAGAGCTGCTGTATTTTAACAAGTACTGCCATGCCAGGGGGCATAAATACAAACAGACTTCTTAAATATTTCTCACTCTCATTTATGTTTTCATGTTTCAAGTAAAAATATATTAAATATAATACAATGTTATAATTTTAATTGACAGGTTATGAACAACAAAATATGATTCAAATAGAGTTGTTTAGAAATATAAATAAGAGGAAAAATGGGTATTATACTGATATATGTACAACTCAGAAATAAATGATGGTATATAAAACTACTTTAACATTATCAATCATCACAGCCAACTATTTTTTAAAAGTGGAAATACTTATTATTTTTAATTGCTTTTATTTTTAAAATACATGACAGCAGAGTGCATCACAATTCTTATTACACATATAGAACACAAATTTCATACTTCTGTTTGTATTTAAAGTATGTTCACACCAATTCATATCTTTGTACATGTACTTTGGATAATGATATCCATCACATTCCACCATCATTGCTAACCCCCTGCCCACTCCTTCCCCTCCTACCCCTCTGCCCTATCTAGAGTTTGTCTATTCCTCCCATGCTCCCTCTCCCTACCCCACTATGAGTCATTCACCTTATATCAGAGGAAACATTTGCCATTTGTTTTTTTTGGTATTGACTAACTTCACTTAGCATTATCTTCTCCAACTGCATCAATTTACCCGTAAATGCCATGATTTTATTCTATTTTATTGCTGAGTAATATTCCATTGTGTATATATGCCACATTTTTTAATCCATTTATCTACTGAAGAGCATCTAGGTTGGTTCCACAGTTTAGCTATTGTGAATTGTGCTGCAATAAACATTGATGTGGCTGTGTCCCTGTAGTATGCTGTCCTTTGGGTGTAGACCAAGGAGATGAAAGATGAAATTAAATGCCACACATGGTTTTTTAGTCAAATATGCATCAAACTCCTATTTTCATCCAAGTCCCTTCTAATTGAAATGGCCCAAAACCTATGAAAAGAATTCTTCCATAGATTCGAGGAACTAAGGAGCATGCCTGTTCAGTTTATATGAGATATTATACAGACTGAAAAAATAAATCTGACGAAAGATGAACTTATTCAGACCCCCCCTTTCTACAAAAAGCACATTGCTCAAATGAGGAGGTAAGCAGATCTCAGCACAAATGCCTTTATCCTCTAACTTGAAAAGTTTCTCATCAACTTTCACCCATTTTCCTTACTATCAAGTCATGGCCATTGAATGGTTTAATTAGGTCAAACAATTGCAAATTAGTGATTTTTTTTTCCATCTCATTCTGCCTTCTGCTGTATGGAGTGAGATTTTTCTGCCTTGATTTTTTTAAATCTCATCCACATATGCTACTGTGTATCCTGAAGTATATTTGTATAGGAAAGGAAGATCAAGATTTAAATATTTTCTTCTTCCCATCAACTTTCAGAATAATTAGTTGGTTCAACCTTCAAAATGTCCAGTGAGTGTTGTTTTGAGTGTCTCTCTTTTGTTTTCTTTTCATGATCTTTAAATACATGACATGTCTTATATGACATATTTATATGTCATTGATCATGTTGATGCTCAAATTGTTTACCAGAGGCTAAAGGTAGCACATTAAGCAAGCTCCAGAAGCTTCCTGGCACAAGATGAAACAGAGGCAGAATATAAAAATTGAAGATCCACATTAAGAAAAACAATTCAAAATTATGAATAAAGAACTAGGCACTTATTATATATTTATATAGCATGAAAAATTAAATATTTATCAAGCATGATAAAATGAATCACAACAAACCTCTTAAAATAAACATTCAACAAATATACCCAAATCCAGCAAAAGACATTTTTATTAACTGTTAAAACACCTCTGAAATATTTCTCACATTTTTGTGTGAATTCTTTTCACATAATAACTATTTTATGATACCATCCAAATAGATAGTAGAAAAATAATTTCTCTTTATAACAGTTGAATAAATTTGCTTATTTTTATTAAGGATCTCAAGTTAAAAAACAAAACTATCAAATTTCTCTGAAAATTACACTGTAATATTTGAGAGAATTTTCACAGTTAGCTTATGACTCTATACATCCAAAATTTGGTGTCATGGTTTGGATATGAGGCATCCCCTGCCCCAAAGCTCCTTATTAATGCAGGAAAGTTTGGGGAAGAAATTATTGGACTGTGAATGCTGTATCCTGCCAAGAAGAATTATGCCAAAGAGAAAATCAGAAATAAACTAATTAAAATTTTAAAATATTTTGTTTTAAAATATTTTGGAAAATAAAAATGTGACAAACAACCAAGGGATCTCCTAAAATTTGGGAGGGTCTCATGCACGTGAAGAACCTTGAAAGTTAAGCTTCATTATATTTGCAGTAATTCCAGGCTCAGTTTAGAATCAGCCATTTATACAAAGACTTAGTTTCCTTTGAATACTCCCTGAAAAAGACTAATCATTACTTTCAGATTTTTTCACAAAAGTAGAAAATATTATTTTTAAAAGAAGGAAAACAATCCTGCATTTATATTAATATCTTCTATCCTAATTTAAAATTGCATTGTTTTTAAAAAAATTTTAGTTGCAGTTGGACACAATGCCTTTATTTTATTTACTGTTATGTGGTGCTGAGGATCGAACCCAGCGCCTCGCACATGCTAGGCAAGTGCTTTACTTTATAAAAAAGAATATATACATATATATGTGTATGTGTGTGTGTGTGTGTGTACTCTCTTCATTATTTGTTCTTTTTAGATATATATAGCAATAGATTGTATTCTGACATATTATACATATATGAAGTATAATCTATTTCAATTAGGATCCCATTCAGGTAGTTGTACAGGACATGGAGTTTCACTCATGGTGTATTCATATATAAACATAGGAAAGTTGTGTCAGGTTCATTCTTCTGTCTTTCCTATTCCTGGCCTCCCTCCCTTCCCATCATTTGCCTTTGTCTTATTCCAATGATCTTCTAGTCTTCTTTCTATCACTCATTGTGGGTTAGCATCCATATATCAAAGAGAACATTTGGCCTTTGGTTTTTGTGGATTGACTTATTTTATTTAACATGATAGTCTCCAGATTCATCCATTTATTGGCAAAATTCAGATAGTCACTCTTTTTATGGCTTAGTAACAGTCCATGTGTATAGATGCCATATTTTCTTTATCCATTCATTTGTTAAATGACACCAAGTTGGTTCCATAGTTTAGCTCTTGTGAATTGAGCTGCTATAAACATTGATGTGGCTGCTTCATTGCAGTATGCTGATTTTAAGTCATTTTGGTATATGCCGAGGAATGAAATAACTAGATCAAATGATGGTTCTATTCCAGATCTTCTGAGGAATCCCCCTACTGCTTTCCAGAGTGGTTGTCCCAATTTGCAGTCCCACCAGCAATGTATGAGTATACTTTTTTCCCCCACATCCTCACCAACATTTAGCATTACTTGTATTCTTAATAATTACCATTCTGACAGAGGTGGAGGCAAATAATATATTTTTAAAAGAATATATGATATGAAATATGAAGTGTGTCAATCAAGAGAGTACACACACACACATACACATGCAGCTTTTACATTATTGTGAAGATTCTTAAGAGCAAATACTTGTTTTGATCAGGAGAATAAAGTGATCTGGTTTAAATTTTTTAAGAGGACTCTAAAATAGGAGAGCCATTGCATAGGAGCAAGAAACCTGCAAGGTGTGAAGAATACCATACACAGGGAGAACCTGAGTGACAGTGGGATTGGCAAGTTACCCAGTCACCACAAATGCTTTCTGATGTTTGCTATAATGATGATCAAGGATACTATGAACATCAGTTGGAAGAAAATAACTGAATTCATTCACAAACAGCCTATATGGAAAAATTATCAGCAGTGAGAGAGAAAATGTCAGAAAAATAGTATCTCATATATTAGTCAATAAATATTTATTGAGCTTTTTCTATATCCCAGAAACTGATAGAAATGTAGCTTTAAGAAAAACATCATCTTTGCATTGCAAGAAGGAGCAAGTGAACAAAATTGATACAGTGTCAAAAGAAACTAAGTGTATTAGGTGATTTTAATGTTGTAGTTGCAATTATAGTTATAATACTATATTCCAGATGTTGCCAGGCAAATAGTGGACCATGGAAGTTTAATACCACATATCTTCCTCACTCCACGTATCTCCTCACTTCTCAAAATAAAGTACTTTTATTCACCTTAAAGCCAATTACCTGTTGACATTGTTAAATCCAAAATGAAAAGTGGTTAAAATGATCACCTAGTAAACCCAGTAAACTAATTCTTACAATGGTTATTCATTATAAGTATGGTTTAAAGTTGACCTTTCAGCCAAAAAAAAAAAAAAATGTACCATACTCTTTGCTAACACCCCTTAGCAGATGTTAGGATATCTAGTATAATTGAATTTCATGTCATGCAGTACAGAATAGAAGATGAGTTATTTAGTGAAAATGGCATATTCTATTTATCCTTAGAACACAACAGTAGAAGAGACTGTTTTTTGTAGTTTAGCCTCACAAGACAGAGCAAAAAACAGTATCTTCTACTGTTGTGAAAAAAAGAATGTACACAAAAATTGAGGTGTTGAAAGATCATTTCTTAGGATCTCCCAGTTATGTTATCTTAAGGCAAAAGCCAGAATAAGTAAGAAAATTTATAGAACATAACTTTCAATTTTCTGTAAAACATGGAGAAAATCAATCCCCCAAGAAAACAGGATTTAGAGGCTTGAGGAAGAAAAAGTGTGGTTTAGCTGTTCAAGAAATTGAGATTAGTAACAGCCACAGATGTATGAATTATGGTAATTAGAAAGGATGAGTGTTCTTGATGTGGAATGAGAAGTGATGAGAAGACAAAGAAACTTAATCATGAGTTTGGGAAACCTATCGGCAGTAGTAATTGCCAGCATTTATTGAACGTGCAATCTACATGAAGCACTGTACTAAGGGCTTAACATATATCACCTAACCTATTCTTCATAATAAAACATTGCAGAGGTATCAAGATGATATAAGAATTTTAGCAGAGTTCAGTTACATGCAATTTGTCATTGGAATAGCTTGGACTCGAACAGCTCTGTCCATCATCAAAGTTCATCATCATAACAATGGCATCTCCTGTTTAGTTCTCTGGTGTGATACACCAAATATAAGGCATGAGAAATGGAAGTGCCGGAATATGAAATTGAAATGGTGAAAAAGAAGTTGAGTGGAAGGTTATGGGCTGAAAAAATGACTCAGGGATTAGTTGTCAGTATGAATCAGTCAACAAATACATTTTGGGCATCAACGATTCATGACTCAGATTAAGATTTTGAAGGATTTTGGAGTCACAAAGCATCCTTAAAAAACAATGTGTAGGAGCAAGGTCATAAAAGTGACAGATGAAGTAAAGCATTGCCCATATAAAACCAAAAAGTTAAGGAACTGGTACAAATTGTTCCTCTGTGTTTTTTGGCTAAATATGTTGAACACTTCTTGGTCAGTTTGGTATTTCGACACTTTTGTCTGTTTGGTTTTTCCCCCCAATTCCTTGATTTTTATATTTTAAAAATTTATTTACTTTACAGAATTCTTCTTACAAATTTATTTTGGCTTGTTTTGTTCTTTTTCTCTCTATTTAAATTTAATGCTTAACATTTGTTTTTATTCCTTATAAATGGATTGCTGATCAATACAATCACTGTAAGTTATAATTTGGCAAGTTCTAGCTGAAGCCTTAAAAGTATCCAGAAAGATTAATTTTTCAACTCTACTTCTTGAATCCTCCTCCCACCTAGAAATAAGCATAGAATCCTGAAAATATTTAGCCTTAAATATATTTGCTATGCCATTCATAATATTAAGTTTTAGCAAACTGCTTCATTGTTCAATAGGAGATTGATTAAAAAAGCAAATAATATCCATGCCTTTACAAACAGATTTCTCACTCAAAAAGTGTCAGCCCTCCCAAAGTGAAGCCTCGGTTGTTCTCAAGACCTCACTTGATTGTCTTCTGCCTTTAAAATTTTCCTAATTCTTTCAGGTGCATTTGGTTGACCTCTCTTCTATACATCTAACTCTGTCAAAATACTGACATTCTGTGTAGTATCTCTTCCTCTGCTTGCCTATTCTCCCTAGATTATAAGGTCATCAATACAAGAATCATGTCATACTCATCTTCTTACCACCTTACCTACTAATGTACCTAGCATGTGCCCGTGGTCAAAAATGTTTTGTTGAATGATTGAGTGAAGGACTGAGTTTTGACTGAGCTAACATTTCTGATGACATTGAACAAAAGCATAACAATATAGTATTAAAAGAAAAAAATATATTTTTTTTTTTAATTTTTTATTGTGGGTTGTTCAAAACATTACAAATTTCTTGACATATCATATTCCACACTTTGATTCTAGTGGGTTATGAACTCCCACCTTCACCCCATACACAGATTGCAGATTCACATCAGTTACACATCCATTGATTTACAAATTGCCATACTAGTGTCTGTTGTGCTCCGCTGCCTTTCCCATCATCCACCCTCCCCCATCCCCACCTCTCCCCTCCCCTCCCCTCCTCTCTCTCTACCCCCTCCACTGTATAACCCTGAGGGTCTCCTTCCATTACCGTGCAATTTACCTTCTCTCTCCCTTTCCCTCCCACCTTTCATCCCTGTTAAATGTTAATCTTCTTCTCCTGTTCTTCGTCCCTACTCTGTTCTTAGTTACTTTCCTTATATCAAAGAAGACATTTGGCATTTGTTTTTTAGGGATTGGCTAGCTTCACTTAGCATAATCTGCTCTAATGCCATCCATTTCCCTGTAAATTCTATGATTTTGTCATTTTTTAATGCAGAGTAATACTCCATTGTGTATATATGCCACATTTTTTTTATCCATTCGTCTATTGAAGGGTATCTAGGTTGGTTCCACAGTCTTGCTATTGTGAACTGTGCTGCTATGAACATCGATGTAGCAGTGTCCCTGTAGCATGCTCTTTTTAGGTCTTTAGGGAATAGACCAAGAAGGGGAATAGCTGGGTCAAATGGTGGCTCCATTCACAGCTTTCCAAGAAATCTCCATACTGCTTTCCAAATTGGCTGCACCAATCTGCAGTCCCACCAGCAATGGTACAAGTGTACCCTTTTCCCCACCAATCCTCGCCAGCACTTGTTGTGTATGGGACTTCCCTAATGGCTGACAATCTTCCTGGATGTGAGATGGTATCTTAGGGTGGTTTTGATTGCATTTCTCGACAGCTAGAGAATGTTGAGCATTTTTCATGTACTTGTTGATTGACTGTATGTCATCCTCTGTGAAGTGTCTGTTCACCGGTCCTTGGCCCATTTGTTGATTGGGTTGTTTGTTACTCTTATTGTCTAAATTTTTTGAGTTCTTTGTATACTCTGGATATTAGGGCTCTATCGAAGTGTGAGGAGTAAGATTTGTTTTCCCAGGAGTAGGCTCCCTTATTTACCTGTTCTTATTGTTCTTTTGCTGAGAAAAAAACTTCTAAGTTTGAGTAAGTCCAATTTGTTGATTCTAGTTATTAACTTTTGTGCTATGGGTGTCCTAGTGAGGAATTTGGAGCCCGACCCCACCGACTGTAGGATGTTTAGCCAACTTTTATTCTATCAGACGGTCGCGTTCAGGAAAGTATGAATCAGGTGGTATAGCGATACCAGACTCAAACTATAATACAGAGAAATCGTAACAAAAACAGCTGGTACTGGTACCAAAAACAGGCGTGTGGACCAATGGTAAGATAGGGACACAGAAACCAAACACAAACTACAACTATCTTATATTTGATAAAGGGGGTAAAAGCATTTGCAATGGAGGAAGGATAGCATCTCAACAAATGGTGCTGGGAAAACTGGAAATCCGATATGCAACAAAATGAACTGAATACTTTCTCTAGCCATGCACAAAAGTGAATTCAAAATGGATAAGGGGAACTTGATATCAAATAGAAAAAAAATTATTTTACTAGCAATGACACTTTACTTTGGTGTCAGAGAATTGTTGATGGTCTTTCATAATTTTTTTTAACTTTTTGAAAAGTTAACAAAAAACAAATTGACCACAGAGAAAAAAATATAAATTTCTTATCATTAACATAATACTTCTGGATTCATTTCCTTGACTTCAATTTTTCTAAATAAAACAAGTAATTAGACATAGATTAGAAGGACAGATAGATAAATAGATAGATGTTGGGTAGATATAGACAGATAAAAATGAATGCATAAATAAATACAAATAGACCCTTTTTTTCTATGTTTGAGTGACTCTTAAAATATCTGTGAAACATTCCAGGATTTTTTGGTCATCCTGCTAATATTTGCAAATGCATATTTCATTTGAAAATATTTACAAATATCTTTTTTTATTTTACATTTCAAAGAACTTGCAGTGTATAAATATTTTCACAGTGTAGAAAATTTCTCACTATTATTCTAAGGGAAAACATATTAGAAATGTAGTTTGGATGACTAAAGCACATGTTGGCAGTGTTCCAACTTCATCTATAATCAGCTATTTAGTTCCATAGGCCTCATTTCTTGTAAAATGTTAGAGTTACCTAGATTTTAATAGTAAGCAACATAAAAAATGAGTAGTTTAGAGGTTGTTGGCAAGACTAAACATATTAGGATGCACCAATTTGTGGATGAAGTATTGCCCGAAAATTTTACCAGAGAGTCCTTGGAGATCCTGTCTACACTTTGGTTTATAGAGTAACTAATGTCAAAAGGTAAAATAACCTAAATCTTCACCAAGATCTCCATAAATGCAATGTGATTTAGATTCTCAGTCTTCCTAGTGCCTTCAAATACAATACCCACAAAGGTTATTAGCAGTTTTACTTGGTACAGACCAAACATAAAAAAAACCCTATGATCTTATTCATTGCAGAAAAAAAAGTCAAATATACAAAGTATTTTTGATAACTATATTATTTTATTTAAAAACTGGCAAAGGAGGCCAGAGAGGGAATTATGATTTCAACTGACATAAAGAGGGACTGGAAAGGGAGACAGAAAGCAAATCCTAGAAACCAACATCTTGTTTCTAGGTCAGAACTGCACAGAGGACTTGTAAAACAAAACAATAACTGGAGTCTTGGGCACAGTCTGGATTTACTATCTGAGTAGAGGATTTTGAAGTCCACATTCTAATGATTCTAAAAACAGCTGATTCTTACACATGTTTAACCTGTAAGAACCAATGAACCAAGAAATATTTACCTTTGACCAAAGTGAAGATTGGAAGAATTGTCTGTATTGGAGATAGGACCAATGACTTTAAAAAAAAAAAAATTGTTGAATTTGAGATATACTTTGGAAATTCAAGTTCAGGTTCTCAGAAAGCATATAGAGATACACTCATAGGTCTTAGTAAACAATACTGAGTTTAAGACAGATTTTGGAATCAGAATACCTGTTCATCACATCAGTTGTACCTGAAGCCTTGGACACATGTGCGCTTACTATAGATAATGCAAAGAATGAGGAAAGATGAGAACTACGGACCAAATCAGAGATTAGGAATTAAAGATGAGTAATGCAAAGCAGCTGTGAAGTTCTCAGAAACAAGCAAGACCCTGAGGGGTGTTGGAAGGCAGCCATAGATTACTTTTTCTGCACTTTTTGAAGTCAGAACAATTCTGATTTGAAGAGCACTACAGACAGAAAACAGCAAGGAGTTACATGATTTCTAAACAACATCATGAGTTCTTCCAAACAAAAATACAGGACGCATAGTTGAATTTGAATATTCGATAAACTGTTATTATGGTTACTATTATTCTAGTACTGATATGCCCCAATATTGTATGGGATATACTTATACTAGAAAAATATGGTTTATCTGAAATCCAATTTTAACTGGCTGCCCTGTAGAATATCTGGAAATCCAACTCTGAATTCTCTTTATCTTTAACCCCCACACTAACTGTGGCTAAAATAATGGGTCCTGAGTTCAAATTTCAAGATAATTTGGCAGAACAGTCATTAGATAAATTGATTTTGGATCAACTGACAAATTCTCTTGCAAAAAAATCATAACCTTTAGAAAAGAGCATTTTAAAATATTCTTATCGCCCAACATTTGAAAAAAAAATACTTTCATACTCATATTTGTATTATAATTGTAAAGTGAACTTATGTCCACGATGGTTTAAATTAACAGAAAAAAAAAATTCACCATTTTAACAAAAAAAAAATTTAACAAAAATTTTAAAAGAAAAATCTCAGAAATAGCAAAAAAAGGTTATTTTTAAATTTTCTTTCTGAAAAGACTCTAGAAATAACAGAGAGTTTCTGGCAGTGAGCCAGGCAGCATGAGGGATTCAGGAGAGATTACTCAGGTAACAAGGTAAAATTCAAAAGAAAATCTTTTGTCAAATTATCTACTGAACTTGCCACAAAGATGGAATCCCTAGGTCAACTCAGGCAGGATCCACATGATGGCAATGCAGACATCCCAGACACAGAATGGATCTCTTTCATTTCACATACAAACACTTCCAGGGTTTGTGATCATGCTTCATATTGAATCTCTATTTTCAAGTCTAACTTTCACAGAAAAAGAAACAAAAAAAAAATTGACAGTAGACTAAAATAGGAACCTAACGTTGATATTAATACCAGTCCATTTAATTCTCGTGTGTGGTAGCTTCTGCACCAACCCAGATTCTCCTTCAGAGATAAAGACCTTTTCCCCAGCATGCTTACAGAAGCATGCCTCCTCTGTCAGTCCTGTCTGGGGACTGTTTCCGATGAAGAAAACTGCTTGGATCAAGGTGGCTTCTATTTCCAAGTGCCTTCTCCTGCCAATTATCAGTTTCCTAGAACCAACTCAAGACAATGCTTGGTCCATCTCAGCTTTCATGAGCACTAATGGAACCTTTGTTGAGACTTCCCAGAGGGTCTAGTGGTGACAGCATCAGAGCTGCATTTCTTCCTCAAATAAATTTTGCTTGTCTTCTTCCTTCCCAGGAGTATTTCCTAAAAAATGTCCTGCATGCTAACCTCCACCTGTGTGTACTGCAGGAAACCCAACCTCTCTGAAGGAAACAGGACAATTTGTATATAATTTGGAGATGCATGAAAACTGAACAAAATAACAAAATGCATGATGAAGACTAAAGTCTCTCACTAATTGGCTAGATATTTTTCATCGGCATGCAAGAGAAGATATATTGAGAGCTCATATCTGCTCTAGTTTGGATATACATAAAGGTCCATGTGTTAAAGGCTTGATTGCAAGCCTGTTGTGCTCTTGGGAGGTGTTAGAATCTTCAGGAGGTGGGGCCTAGGTGAAGGAATTTAGATCATTGGGGGAGTGCCCTTGAGTGCTTTTCTGTATATTTATATTATTTATACTGTATTCTTTGCAAATTTATTCATAAACATAACCTTCATCATTATTATCACTAAAGTAGTTATTTTCTTTTCTGTTACTATTAGGGATTATTAATACAAATAAAGCTATTAATTATTTTTGGATTAATCTTGCATCCATTTTTTCCACAAAATTCCTTTGATTATTTTTGATAAGTTTTGCTAGATTGGATGGGAATTTTGTGTGAATAATTATATCATAAAGAAGAAAGAAGGGGAACATGAGAGACAGAGAAAGACTTAGGAAAAGTGGGAATGAAGAGAGAGGAAGAGACACAATTTGACATAATATGAACACTTCTTGTTTATATTGTTTCATACACACAAAACCATACTGAATAACATTAGTGATAATATTCATGCCCTTTTTCTGACTAATGAAATTACTTCATCTTCTTAGAATAATAATTGCTATGGAATTTTTTAAAATTAAATTTTATATTTCAGGAGTGTATTTTTCTTAAGAATGTTAATAAGAATGGTTTCTGATTGCTATTTTTGTCATGATCATATATTTTTCTTTGTAATATTTTGATTGAAATGACTATTGAGCTTATCTTGATAAGTACATTTCTGAAATAAACCCTGCTTGATCACAGTGTTCTGATACAGAACATACTCTGCTTGCATACATTTAATGTAGAATTTTTGCATCTACATTAATGAGTAAGATTAAAGTATAGTTTTTGTTTTTCTACTATTATTCATGTTTTCATATTGTTTTTTATTTAAAAAATCATTTTCCATTTCATATATGTTCTTATTCTAAATGACACAAATTATGTAATAGCATCTGAAAAGTAGCTTTGTTTGCAAGAAACATTTATGACTTTTGATTAGGGTAAAAAATAATTACAAGACTACCTTTCTAGTATGTCAAGTCTCTCTTCATTTTAACTTCACTTTATTGAACATATATTTGTGTTTTATTCATTATTTATTATTTAGATATGCTCTTCAACCAAAACACAACAAAACAAAATTTCCACCTTATGTGAAGAATGTGTGCAGATCTTTGATCCACTTGAGTTTTGTTATTGTTGTTGTTGTTTTGGTGCCAAGGGATAGAAACCAGGGGCCCTCTATCACTGAGTCACATCCCCAGATACATTGTGATTTTTTTTTTATTTTGAGACAGTGTCTCACTAAGTTGCTTAGGGCCTCACTAAGTTATTGAGGCTGACTTTGAACTCACAATCCTCCTGCTTTAGCCACCTAAATCACTGAGGTTAAAGGTGTGTGCCACCAGATCTGGGTCTTGACCAATGTTCTTGCAACAATGATGTCTGCTTGTGAATATTTGGATGTTCTTACAGATGCTGAAAAACGGAAGTCTAGAATTGCACACATTTCCATGATAATGCCAGAAAGTGCACATTATCAATCTGAAAACACCTAGTGATTTACCAAACTCAGAGCATGACTCATAGGAAACACAAGCTTAATATATTCAAACACCACACTCTGGTAGTTCTCTATTTTTTTGCTTGTTTTTTTGTTTTCCTTCATTTTTTTGTTCCTGATAGAAACCTGAAAATCATTCTTAATTTCTTCTTCTCCTTTACTTTCACAACCAATTCCCAATACCCCTCTATATTGCTTGTCATTGTTTTATCTTTCTCTGTTTGTCTACATATCCAGCATTACCTCCTCAACTCACACTTCTATAATCTTTTGTATGAAGAAAAATCTAATTACTCCTCCCATGTATAATCTATGGATCATATTTATAAATGCCTGTTTTCACCTCTGAATTAATTCCCTCTAAAATTGATCAGATTGATGTGGCCTCAAATCAGGTGCATTTTATAATCCTTGAGGTATCATTAGCATCATCAACTCTGCTCTCTCCTTGACTTTGGGGTTCTAATCACAATGGTGTTTTCTCAGTTCCTGGAACTCTTGCCCCAGGACTTTTGTACAAGTTGCCTTCCCAGGTATGCTTGAGAATTTAGTATGTTACAGCTACCTATTTCTTATCACAATTGCTAATTATATATATTTCATTCTTATTTATTTATGTATTTATGGTACTTGGGATTGGACCCAGGGATGCTTTGTCATTGAACTACCTGCTCTCTCTAATAGAAGAAAAGAATTTCATTTCAAATTTTTAAGTAAAATTTGGCATCTTTTAAATGAGAGACAATGCTCTACTTCTTTCAATAGAATCTGTTTCAGTTAAAAATAAGATTCACTTTTTTTAAACTTAGAAAATACTAATTGCTATCTAAAAATTGTGTTGAAGAGGATCACAACCTGACTTCTCTGATTTGATTCATTTTTTTTAGTAGAAATTACTGAATGTTTTTGAATGCCCTTGGCTGTGATGAACTGGCTCGCTTTTATATCTCAATAACTAAGATTGAAGAAAATTTATAGATAGAGACGACCTTATCGTGCTTAGAGAAAAGAGAACACTACTATATTCAAAGTGGCACCTTTCAGAAAAGAGCAGATTCACATTCGCTCCAGTCTGAAAATGTTATGATTATATGTGAGAAGGAGATAAAAACAAAAGGCAGTTAACATTTTAAGGAAGCAGCATGCAGAAGGAACTTCTTCAAAGACAAGATTCCAGCTCCTTTTCTGATACTTGTTAACCATGTGGACATGAGCGAGTTCACTTAAATACTCTGACATCTGTTTCATTTCCTGGGAAAAAACCGAGGGTAGTAATATATGCCCTGCCAACTACTTGCAGTTCCTGCAAAGATAAAAATAGATAATGGAATGGAGATACTCTAATAACCTCTAAGATTGGAATATCAAGGCAATATATTATTATGCATACTTCAAAATGATCTACAAAGATAGAAAAGGAGTTAATGGAGGGTACATGATCCCCTACAATTCTGAAATTATTTGACTAAAATGCATCTGCCTTCACCATTGTTCAAAATTTTGAAGAGTGAAGATGGGGTTATTTTTATTTCATTGGAACTTGAATACAGAATTAAATCTTGAATCCTTAGACTTTTTAAAATGTAACTCCCCCTTCTTAACACTCATGGTTTTACAAACTCGTAGAAATTAGAGTGTTTAGACTAATAAGCAAAGATATAATATAAACTAGATTAACTACCTGTGTATAGCAGTAGTTAATCTTTAGCTGCTTCTAAATCCTAAGGATTTCATCCAGTGCTTTAATTCTAAATGTTTTATGGCTTTCTATTTTGCATTAAGTCTGTGATCTGGTTTCAGCTATTTATTTATTTATTTTTTTACCAATGGATAACCAATTACATCAGTTATTTGAGAAACAAGCATTTCTCCATTTTTGCACTTTTGAAAAGTCAGCTGGATAAATTTCTCTGGGTCCATCTTTGGGCCTTTCAGTGTCAGCCCCTCAACCAATTCTGTGTAATCTTGAATACTGTAACTATACATTCATCCTACTTAATTCTTTTCTAAAATTGTTTTAGTTATTCCAATTCCTTTGTTTTTCCATACAAATTATAGGATAATCATGTATATGTTTTCAAAATATTTTGCTGGAGTTTTGATAAAAATTGAGTTAAACCTATATATCTGTTTGGGGATAACTGACATCATTCAATACTAGGATTTGTAGTTTATGAACAAGACCTATCTCTCCATTCAATTAGAATTCTCATTTCTTTCAACAACATATTGTAGTTTTCAGTGTATAAGCCCTATACATGTTTTGTATATTCATATCTAAATATTTACTTTTTTGAATGATTATAAATATTATATTTTTCACTTGAGAATTCATAGTTACATTGCTAGTTTATAGAAATACAATTAATTTTCATACATTTATTTTGTATCTTATGACAGTTGAACTCACTTGTTAGTTTTTAAGAACACTATTGTATGTTTTCGGGGTTTCTACATAGGCAATATTGGCACCTGCAAATTTGAAAAATTTTATATTCCTTCTTTTCAAAGTAGAACACATTTAATTTTATTTTTATGTCTTAATTCACTGAATAGGTATTCCAGTATTATGTGGTTAAAAGCTTTGAATAGGCCTCCTATTTTTCAAATGTCTTGTTCATTGTTTAGGTTATGAATGATTGATCCAGAGCATATAACTAATATGGCTTTGAAGAATGCATGGGTGCAGATATGGTATGGACCTGAAATGTTCCCCACAAAATAATGTATTGCAGATTGGGTCCCCAGTGCAGCAATGTTCCAAGGTGTTTCTGAGGTGGGAATATGGAGAAGAAATTGCATCATGAAGAGACTAACTTCATTACTGGAATCATCTATTTCACGAATTAATAGTTCAAATGGACTATTGGAAAGTGGTAGAAACTGTAGGAAGAAGGACACTTTAAATCGCTTTCTTTCTAGCTCAATGTGTAGTTATTGTTGAAATCCTCTCAATTGTATCAGGAATGTTGGTGACTAGTAAGTGCTAACATCACAAATTCATTATGATCAAGGAATTCAAATATTATTAATATATTCAAAGATTTATATTAATGCATTATTAATTCTATTATTGTTATTAGTTATTTTATCAGCAGTACATGGTGAGGACACTAGAAATACCAGTTAATATCACTACAGCAAGCTGCATTTATCTTACCAGCAATATAAATTCTGGGATGAATAGAACGGGCTAGAGCTGAAATCATTGTTTGCATAGTTTTCAAATATGTACTCCTCTGCCAAAATGCCTTGTTCTTTAGCTGTTGGTTTTCCCCATTGGATTTGGCATAGGGAAGATTTTGATGAATGTTACAGAGCATACCTTAGCAAATAAGTCAGAAATGAAACAATGAATTTGAATGGCGCTAGGGACAAATTAGAAAATATTTCTGAGATAACAAAGGACAGTTTTATCTTGAGAAGCTAAGAAACAGGCTTTAAATAAAAGAAGGTCCTGGGTTTTTACATCAGGGACACAGCATCAACAAAAGAAGTTTCTTTCTTGCTTCCTTTCATATTTTTTGTTTTGCATAGACATAAAAGGATATCTTGTCACCTTAAGCTTCTAGGATTTTATATCTAAAATCACATTTCTTTAAAATTAGATTTTCTGGGGGATGGAGATATAGATCAATGGTAAAGCATTTGACTAGCATGCATGAGATCCTGCATTCAATCCCCAGTACCACCAAAATTTTTAAAATAGACTTAATTTATCTAAAAGATTGAAAAAATAAAATTAGGTTTCTGAACCTTGTTATTTCTAAAAATTCATAACATTGCTATTAATAAATTTAAGATTTGAAAACTGTCTTTTATACTTGTGTCCAGCCCCCTCCTGGGATACATTTTTCAGGTAGCTAGATTATATTAAATTAAATAACATTAAGTTCTCATAATTTCATGAACTATTAGAATTTTCCTCATCATTTATCATTGCGAATTATTCATTTTTGAAATTAGATCAAAAATAATGTTTAGCCAGCACAATTGAATCACCCTTTCTTTTTCTTAAAGATTATCTTTAACACATTTTATTTATAAGTTGCCTAAATAAGATTTAATGTTCATTTATGCTTTGCTCCATAGCTTTAATGCATGCTGCTACTAAATGAAAAAAAAAGAGTGCTTTTTATCAAAATCCATATTGAACAACACCTAAATAAATATATATAATGACTGTGCTAAATAGTTTTATTTATTCAATTATTAGACATTTAGAGCTAGGCAGAAAAGGCCTGTTTGTATGTCCCTTTTCTGTCCTCCTGATATATTAGGATTTTACCTCCCTGGAATTCCAGAATGAGTAAGGGGAGCACATCAGGTGGTGCGTTGCAAGAAGAGTCATGATGCTGGGCATGTCAGGGCCAGCTCCAGCAAAGCATAGCTGGCAATATGCATATGGTTTTAGAAGACAATTATTGGTTATATCTGTGGCATCTCATTTCAGGGGCATCAAAAAGGCAACACAGAGCTCCCCACATCTTTTAAATAACAGAAGTATCATATCATAAATTCTGTTGTAGTTACCTTTTACTGCATAACACATTTCCCTAAAAGTGTTGCATAAAGCAACAAAAATCTTTAAGTAATCATCTTTTATCTCTCAAAGTTCCTGTGAGTCAAGAATTCCTCTTGGGAGGCTCTGGCTCAATGTATTTTATGAGAGTTCAGTCAGAGAATTGTTAGGTCTACAGTCCTCTGAAGCCCCAGTAAAGCTGTAAGGATTGCTTCTAAGGCAGTTCCCTCATTGCCAGTGAGCTGATTCTGGCCTTTGGACAGGTGCCTCAGCTCCTGTGTCCATGGGCTCTTCCACATGGCTACTTGACTATCTTTGCAGTATATCTATTGACTTCTCTCCCCCCTAGGTGTGATCCAAGAGACCAAGCAACAAACAGTCAGACCTTGCATGATTTTGCTTCAGATGTCACATGGGTCACCTCAGCCACTTCTGGTTCCAAGTGGGAGTAACTGCATAAAGGTTTAAATATCTACAATTAGGGATATTATTTTATAGGAAATACACTGTAGATAGATCCTGTAGAGATATGTACCTTCTCAGAAGGTACATATTTGAGGTTTTGATATACTTCATAATTTTTTATATAAATTTAAGTTTTCAATCAGTAAAATGTAGCACTGTCTACAGGGCTAAAAATTCCTACCACGTGCACTCTTCTCCACAGATTAGAGGTAACATATCTTTTCATGTATATTCTTTCCATCCATTTACTACCAAGAGAAAAAAAAGAGGCATATAAAAAATTTCCATTAAAAATGTTAGTGCATAGTGATCTGAAACAAATACTTATATTTTATTTAGAAAGGTAATCTGACAATATTACAGAAAGTTTACATAAATCCTAAAAGATCTTCATTCATATAATCCATGCAACACATTCTCCAATTTTGCATTTGAAGTACATGCTTATATGCATAAATACATTATTTACATGCTCAGAGTGATTTTATATTCTAACTTTTTAGTTAGCTTTTACTTAATATTTTATGTTCCATGATTTGTATTATATTTGTTGCCTAAATCTCAAGTGGTCATGAAAAAGTTTGTTACAGCCATTATTAAAGGGATACTTGTGCTGATTTCAATTATTAATCAATGGGAATTCATATGACCACCAAATTCTCACTGGTTTCTTCCATAGCATAGAATTCTAATGTGTAACAGTTATACAGATTTACTTATAGTGTATTTAAATATATAAAGAGACAGTACCCTGATCATGTTGTAATATAATATTCTCAAATTGTTACTCCTTAATAGGCTACCAGTTGCTGAGAAATTCATGATATATGGCAATGTTTGCTAAATAGTGTTCATAAATATTTTTATGCAAACAAGAATTTAAATCCTATATAGATTCTTAATTTACTGAATGATACACACAAAGGATTCTTAAATTAATTGAGAAGACAAACAGCACATGGTAGAGACAAATTACAGAGGCAAGAGACTATCTCAGCAGCAAAATAATGTAATAATGAAGAAAACTCCCAACTTGATCTAATTTGGAGTCCAGAAAAACTTGAGGAATGTCTAAGAATTAATCTTTCTATTTATCATAGTGAAAGGAGACAAAGTAAAGGAAAACAAAATGTAAATGAGATTATTTTTTTCCAAAGTATTATTGTAACTAGTTTCTTAATATGGGAAGGATTATAAAGTCAAACTTAACATTATAACATTTTATGTTTTTTACGCATGCATGTAAAGAAGAAAAGATGATTTGAGGCTTCATACTTAAGATTTTTAAGATGGTGTTTAAATTAAAATACAAATGAACAATTGTAAAAAATGTCAAACTTGAAAGTTAGATGTTGAAATTATCATGATACATTTATTATCATTATTGGTTTATGTGCTTTTCTTTCTCCATTAACCTGAGAATTCCATCACAAAATGATTCATCTGTTATTCTTGACACCAAGTACACTGTCCTGTACATAAACATTTAAGAAATGCTTGCTAAATTAATTTTTTAATTGTCTCATAATTTGCAAGGAAGTAGAGAGTCTCAGGTGACTAAAGATAAAACTTGTCTCTCTTTCCTAAATTCCAATTTTGTTCTGTTAATTTCAAAATATTGCATGTTCTGACTTTGGTGTTAACAGATATGTTTCCTTCTATAAATGATGTTTCTAGTATTATTTCTAATAATCACATTAAAAGAAAGTATATTAAGTCTAAATTTCCTGAGAATCCATAAACACACACACACACACACACACACACACACGGATATTAGGAACTTACACCAAAACAGAATGAAAACCACACTCACCCCCATACCTTCCACCTCATCCTGACACCAACCTCTTAAATATTCTTGCATTCTTAGTTTTTGAGATGATTATTTCCACTTTTCTAAATTTCCGGTTTTGTTAACTTTATACTACATTTATTAATTTGCAATCAAGAAAGATTGGGAATTACTACAAAACTATTTTGGAGTTACATATTATCTGTAGTTGTTCTATTAATTACCTTTGAACCTTTTTAACCGCTAGATGTAAACTTTTATTTGCTGTTTCTTTGGCTTTCTTATCTCAACTCCTTGTTGGGAGAGAAAGTTCTTGTGTTTCTTATACTGAGTCCTATTGGCTATAGCAAGAGAGTCAAGCCTTGGTTGCTCTTTGTCAGTGTGTTACTCACAATGAGCATCCTTGTTCATTGTCTCCCTAAGTTCAGTGTTTCCCCAAGGAGACGTCTTGCTTAAGGACTGTTATAAAAGATGCAGGCTCACCAAGGGCTGTGTTCCTTGATGATAACACAAACCCACTATATTTGTAGCATCCTTCTAGCTCCATTGGGATGACTTATTTTGAGTGTCAGCTTGACTGGATTAAGGGGTTCTCAGATAGCTGAGAATAGTAAAATATTATTTACTTTATGTGGTTCAAAGGCGGTAAATTTGTACCTTTTCTGCTGATAGTGAAATCCAGGTGGTTTTGCTTTCCATTGGTAGAATGTCTAAGCTGCCTGTGGTGTGTCTGTAGGCTGCTTCCAGAGGAGACTGGTATGTGAGTCAGTAGACTGTAGGGAGAGTATATACCACAAGTGTGGGAAGACACCATTCACTGGTCTGAGGGTCAGCATTGAACAAAATTAAAAGCATCAAATTTTTATCAATGGTCTTCTAGAGCTAGAACACCCTTCTTCTCCGACACTTGGATGTCAGAATACCAGGTTCTCTTGGACTCCAGAACTCATACCAGTACTCCCCACACTCTCAAGCCCATGGCCTTAGGTGTAAGATTACATCATCTATTTTCTTGGTTTTAGGCCTTTGGATTTGAACTGAGCCATGCTAACAAATTTCCTGATGTTCTTGGAGGCAAGTCATTTGAACTTATCAGCCTCCATAATTATATGAGCCAATTTCCCTTGTAAATATCTTTTCATTTATCTCGTCATACATATCCTAAGTATTTTATTTGCATTTTGACTCTCTGGAGAATCCTTACTAAACCTTCCATCCATGATACACTTGGCAGAAATGCAAAGCAGACCCAGAAGCAATGCTCACACTGCTAGCTTTGTTGTATTATTAAATCTTTTGTCTGATCCAGGAGCCTTGAGTCTTCTGCCTGTGACTATGAGAAAACAACAGTCCCCCTTAGCATGTAAATAGGGTAAAATCTAATTACAAACCCAACATTCCCATCAATTTATGATGATATAAGATATGACTCATCTCCATGTTCTTTCCTCAGCTGCCTTCAATTCATATCCAACCCCCAAGCACACATCTCATCCCAGTCAGATATGCTATGGTTTTATATTATCAAGATTTTTAATATTTACTTCCCATTCTAACATTTTACACTTATTGTTCTTTGTCCTAAATTGATTGAATAATCTAAAATTCAATCAGCAGTTTATGTTACTAGGATACATTAAGTGTTTCAAAATTTTCCAATGTCCCATTCCCCAAGACACTTTAAGGAAAGTGTGAATCACATGAAGAGCCCCTCTACTATGTGAAACTGTGTCCCTCCTCCAAGGGAAATCTGTTATTTCCCTATTTTCATCCATGTTCTATGTTCTCTCTTTCTAGTTGATTTCTTAGAGTGACTATTCACCTTTTCCCCTATTTTCACCTTCCTGATGTTTGCTCTACATTCTTACAGATTTGCTTATATTCCATGGTCTTCATTGAATTTAATATTTATTATAACATTATTTTTCACCATAGCAAGTCTTTCTTGCTATAATTATAGCCATTTTTTAAATTCCTCCTACTTTCAAAATTCTTTCTTTTTCTTGCAGGGTAATTTTCATTTTATTTTTTAAATGATTCTCCTTCATATTGACCTCTTCCCATTACAGCTGTGATTGGGGTGTGCTATGGTATGTCACACAGAACCTTTCTTCAGGACTGATGGATTGATTCCCTCTGCTGGGATGAGTCACTGACCACTGGGATGATCACTGGCCACGCTCAGGTCTCTGTGCACTATTTGAATTGTTTCAGCTGGAGGTTTCATCAGCCAAGGTCACATGCTTCACTGAGGACCAAGCCTTCCACACATGAGCTTCTGAGCAACATTTATTGTAGGGAGCCACTCTGAATGACCCACACCCTCCAGTCTGAAGCAAGAGGCTCTGACCAATCACTACATTTCCTGGTGACTTGGGCATTGTCCCAACTGGGAAAGTAAAAGGCGTGTCTTCAGATGTAGGTGTCACTCCTGGGGTTGAGTTCCACTCACCTGTCCCTTGTAACCCTGCCCCTTCTAGCATTTTTTGAATAGAACTTTGTAAAAAGCAAGAGTCCCCCCAATAAAGCCCACTACCAAACGTGCTTGCTCTCTTTCTCACCAGCCTCTTGTGACTTTCTCTTGCCCTCCCTTTTGGGGAGCCTGAGGCCAAGAGTGGAGAAGCCATCCTGAAGCTTGTTTAAAAGTAAAGTGTGTCTCCATTTTATTTGGTGTCCCTGGAAATTCACAGAAGTGACCTTAAGTTCAGCTGCCCGCACAGGTTGGGGACAACAATTTACCATTCAAGCCATAATAAGATGTGTCAACTCTCTGATGCCAGAATGAGAAGGGCTCTACTCTAGATTGCAATAATCCATATGGATGCCATAGCTCTCCCCCAATTTATTTTTAGATAACAGCCATTGCTTTTTCCTTTATGGGCTGCCTGGTGGTTAAATCCTTGGAATATAGAGGAATCAGTATTATACAGAAATATAAAGAACTTTGATAATTTCCTTCATTTCTACTCAATATCTCTTTTTCTATAATAATTATTTTGTAAGAGTTTTCCATGTTTTTAGTAATGGCTCAGTTCTCCATGCTCCCTGAGTCCACTCTAGAATCTAGTTTATAATTTAGTGCCTTCTCTCCATTTTATTGAGTAACATTCTCCTATCCTCCAACTTCCAGAAATATGTTGAAATACCAATTTCTAAAATAATGTCCCCTTAAAATTCTCTTCCTTGCATTTGGTTTACATTTGTATATCTTTATTTCAGTGGGCTCGCAAAATGAATTCAAAGTGAAAATTCTCTGTTACCCTAAACTGAAACTTCTTACTCATTTTAAATACTACTTTGCTTAAATGAGATTTCATATTTTTTCTATAAATTAGATGCCATATATAGTAAATGCTCACAATATTACTCTCCAGAAAATTGGCAAAGGAGTAAATTCTTGTTTATATTTCAAATAATTAACTACGTGGCATTGGGCCAGTAGCTGAGTCTCATTTTTCTTGCCCAAATTGTTTGCGCAAGGATAGCTATTTAAAATGTGGATTATGTTCTTAAATATTTGGAATGACTCCAAATACAGAATCAGAGTAATTGTGAAAAGAATTAAGAGCAAAGTCAAAGTTTATGTTTTCTTAACTGCAGAAGACTAGAATTCTATTTCAGTGCTCATTATGGATTCCAGAATGAGTAGCACTTAGATCCCCATAGGAGAATTTAATAGTAACCGCTTTAGTGTAGAAATTGTAGTTGGCCAAATTTTCTGGGGAAATCACTCATATGTGTTGGTCCTTTAAATTATCTCTTCAGTTTTCTGCTTTTCATTTGTTCATAAGTCAGTTACTGATCTATCCCTGGGAACTGGAACTTTCTCTAGTGGCATCTCTGTTTTTAATTCATGAATGAATTTATGAATTCATGTATTGTTGGTGCAGAAGAAAGGCATTCCATAAGCCTCATTTGCTCTGAATTTGAGCATCTCAAAAATGCCCTGGCCAGATTTTTTTCTAATACATGTCATGTAAGCTTATTCTAATGAGTATGAGTCATGTGTAATTTATTGAACATAGTAGGGAAACAAATTTTGTTTTAAAATGAACAAAATTGGGTCACAGGTCAGACATGAATAACATCTGTATTGTCTTTTTTGGAATAGTTTTGTCATTTAATAATTGAAGTTTCTAATACAATTCCAGTCTTTTAAACATTAGCCATCTATATTGGATTTAGGGTGCAAAAATAGTGCAAATTTTCTACTCCAGTATTTTTGCTGTCAATATTAAGGCTTCAGATTTTTGTTGTGTATAGATAGGATTTTCCCATAACTAGAAACAGACGATGTTATAAAATTCCATCATAGAGAACTCATTTATGAGCTGATAGGGACTAATAATGACCTCTAACTATGCAACAGCAATAAGCATTTTGGACTTTCAAATTTACTGCACAGAAACATCTCTGTATAGTCATTTTAATTGAGTGTGATAAATATTTTTCTAAAATAGTCAAGTAGGAAATATGTAGAAACAGTAAATGCTTTAATTTAAGGACAGTGTAAAATATGAATTATCGTTAAATTGTTGAACTGAATGAGATTTTCTGCATACCTACTTTCAAACCTCCTACCAAGAGTTTGTAATATGCCCTCAAAATGATTGTAACACCTGACAACTTTGACATTTGAAAGAAAATTTTATATCTAAATAGAATTTGTATTGTTAGAATTTATTTAAGTTTATTCTCAGTTAAGTCATATGTGTAATGGAGATAATGATTTCTACTTTACAAGGTTGACATAGGCATTAAAAATGATTGTAGAAATGAGGTACTCACAAAATATCTGATATAGGGTCAACATAAATATATGTTTGCTATAACAATATTAATTACTACTATTATGCCAAATAAGAAGCAGTTTATTGGGCTGGGGATGTGGCTCAAGCGGTAGCGTGCTCGCCTGGCATGTGTGCGGCCTGGGTTCGATCCTCAGCACCATATACAAACAAAGATGTCGTGTCTGCCAAAAACTAAAAAAATAAAATAAAAATATTAAAAATTCTCTCTCTCTCTCTCTCTCTCTCTCTCTCTGTGTGTGTGTGTGTGTGTGTGTGTGTGTCTCTTTTTAAAAAAAAGTTGAGCAATATAGACATGGTCTAGCTTTAAAAAAAGAGGCAGTTTATTTTCACTTTTATTTGTTTATTAAATCACCTTGACCTTTTTTTGTTATAATACTCTGGTAGTGTATGGTATATGCCAAAACTTACACAAAAATATGGGGAAGGTAATGATTAATATGTAGCTTCTTGTCCTGAAGGAATTAGGAGACTGCTATTCACATAAACACAGCCAGACGGAGAGCATCAATGGTTCTGTACCTCAGAAAAAGAAGAGGCAAAAATCCCTTAAAGTGGTGAGAAAAGAAATATGGGATTTGAGATGGGCTCTAAAGAGTATGTAAGATTTCATGATATGGAGATAACAGGAAGGTTATTAAGGTAGAACTAAAAAGAATAAGAAAACCCATAAAACAGAATACAAGTGTATTGAGGTGAAGATCTAGTGAGCTAATCAAACTTGAATCCAGAAATTTCTAAAAGGAAAAAAAAATCTGAGTCACAGGTTAATTCTTATTATTTTAATAGAAGGTATATATATATATATATATATATCATAAAACCAGCTTCTTATGCAAATATATACTTTAAAATATTCATAAATTAAAACAAAATCTGTAAAACCAGTGAAACTCCTATCAAGAGCATCACTGAAGTGCAATGAACAGAGTATGCATAACTAAATCACTGAGAAAAATTTTAAGTGAAAGCATAGGTCCTTTTGGACATTTCTGGCTGTACATTACCACATTCCCTGTAAAGCTCAGTTCTACCTTTATTGTGTACTGGAACAATTGGATAACCCTGTTTGTAGTGCACATGAAGATATCACAGAGCAGTCATTGATGCTATAACATTCTATTCATATTATCCAAGTTTCCAATTTCCTCTCATATTTCAAATAGTCCTACAGGGTGCCAATACAATCATAAAACAAATGAAAATTATGTAATGGGTGATCCTAAGAGTGATTACACATACACATACATAGAGAGGAAAAGCAAGGACAAAGAAGCCCAACAGCCATCAGCTGGGAGTTGACCTGGCTTTCATAGGGGGACCACGGCTCTTTCTATTAAACACAAACCATTTCAAAGAGCACCACCATCATAAAAGACAATCTGTGAACATGGTGGAACAAGGCAAAAATGAGACCATTTTATAACCATGTGTGAGCGCAGATTAAACAAGGCAGAGGTATGCAGATAAACCACCAAAAACTGATCCCACATGATTTTCTTACAGCTAAAGTCAGAGACTATGTCTTCCTTGCCCAATAGAGTTTCATTCCTCTCCATGTTCCTTTCATATCCTGGATGAAACTTAAGACTTCAAGTCACAGAACTGTCCACATATTCTGGAAGCATCCAATCCAAAGCTTCGATATAACCTACTCAAAATTCCAACACAGATCTAAGTCTATAATTAGCCCATCTAAATATCCCTTTACCAGTCTCCATGTTGTATGGTCTCTCTTATTGTAAGAAACACCAATAAACACAATTTTGTTTATAGTTGTGGTTTTTTCTAGTTATTTTTAGCTATTATGAATTAGATAGTTAGAGAGAAAGAGAGAGAGAGAGAGAGAGGTATATATCCACATGTATAGATACCTGTCTGTAGATAAGGAGATAGGTAAGCTAAACATGCACATATATATAAACATACATGCATAACTACCTATATACAAATGTATATATATATATATATATATATATATATATATATATATATTGTATATGTAATGTATATATATATATATATATATATATATATATATATATATATATATATATATATATATTCATGCAAAGGTTGTAATTCTCTCAAAATCCCAAATAATAGAGGTCAAAAATATGAATACTTAGAGAAATTAATTGACCATCCTAACATGATGGCCTGAAAGTTCTGATCAAAAACTGTACCCTGGAAAATAAAAAGCAGGCAACTCTAATACAGAAGGGGCAGAAACAAGTGTTAGAAAAAAATGGTTTATTTATATATTCATGCGAATTTTGTCTCCCCAGTACTTTCATATAAGCATTCTATTTCTATTTCAAGTATTCATTTTGGTCACAATCCATTTCAGCTTTTTGACTCTGGATGCTTCCCACACAGAGGATTGAAGTCTTTTTTATTCAAAAGACACATGTTGACATTTTGTGAAGATATGATCTATACAATATTTTTCTATAACAGAAAGTGCATTACTACACTAGTGTAAAAGAGAAATGTAGACATAATCACCTTTCACTTAGTTATACCAAAGTAAACACAGAATTTTTAAAGAGAATTGATTCATGAAAATTATTATTTTACCTCTCTCTCCAACCAACTATTAATCATAGGCAGTAAACAAATCCTGCCTTACCTCATGATGAAGCAATAGCAAACTATTAGCAACTCACATTCTATTTTAGGACACAATGACCCTAAGCTCTTTTTTCAACTTTTTGTTCATTATCTGTCATTCAGATTATCAATTGTTTTAACCATTATATATCCAATAATGTTTTTAAAAATACTAAATTCAAAATTTAAACTCTGCTACTACATACAAGATCCAAGTAAACTTCTAAGCTAGGGAAGTTAGATGTTTAAATTTTGAAGTTATAGTAAGATAATTAATGGCCAAGATTAGTGGCACACACCTGTAATACCAGAGGCTAGAGAGGCTAAGGCAGGAGGGTCCCAAGTTCAAAGCCAGCCTCAGCAACTTAGTGAGGTCTTATGCCCCTTAGAGAGACCCTGCCTTAAAATAAAATATTTTAAAAAGGGGTGGGGATGTGACTCAGTGGTAGAGTTCCTCTGGGTTAGGACTCCAGTAGCAAAAAGAAAAAAAAAATGTTAACACTTTGGAAAACATGTAATACATGTAAAAACTGGTAGAGGGGCTGAAGATATAGCTCAGTTGGTAAAGTGCTTGCCTTGTATGCACAAGACCCTAGGTTCAATCCTCAGCACCACAAAAAAAAAAAAAAAAAAAAAAAAACCTGGTAGGATTTTCAAGTGGCAAAATATGGTCAATGATGAGGTGTCAGAAAATGGGATTAAGGACATAAACACTCAGAAATTGAAGACTGAAAATACATTAGCAAACACCAAAAATCCATTTATCTCACGAAAAGAAAGACAAAACAAAATTCCAAAGGTCAGTGCAAAGACCAAGAGCCAATATTCTTTTTCCAAACAGGAAATGGGCTGATGAGCTGATGATTATTATAAAGATTCAAGTGTCAGACAGTGAGAGTAAAACCAGGTAAGCTCCTGTACCTCTAAGTTCTCTGGTATTGGGCAGTGGAGACTAAGTTAAGGGTTCCAGGGAAGAAGGCATCCTATCTAATAAGACCAACCTAATAGAAGCAATGCTACATCAGAGATTTACTTGCTTTAGTTTTTTTCACAGTCATCTTTATCTTTGAGTCAGAAATGTTCTCAAAATCTAAATTAGAGTTCTGTCTTTAAGACATCCAATAGATGAACTTGGTCTTGACCACTAGAAACAAGCAGTCTAGGGCAGAGATGGGCATATCTATAAAATACAATTAGGAATTTATTCAAATAGCTATTACAATTATATACACATTCAGACTTTGCTATAAAAGTATTCCCATTCAAGTGGAAATAACAGGGATTAATCAGTATAATTCAAAAGTACAAGATTCACTCCCATGTCTCCTAATTACAACTACCAGTTGATCTATCTGACTTCATTTCAAAGTAAGTTGTTATATTATTAACTAAGTACTAAGATCCTCTCGGTTTCATGACTTCTAATGGCA